>NC_088791.1:345163521-345382521 GCF_011386835.1 Chrysemys picta bellii
CCCTAATGCTTTCTGAGACCCCATCCAGACCCTGGGTAGCCATTACTCTGGACCTTGTAGTTGAGCTCTCCATATCTAAGAGGCACACTGTAGTCAACATGGTAGTCAACCAATTGACAAAAAATGACCCACTTCATCCCCATTATACACCTGCCCTCCACAGAAGAAATGGCCCAGCTCCTGGTGAGTCACATCATCTATCTCCATGGACTCCCAGATCAAGACACAATGGATTGTTGTCCACGATTTGTATCATGATTTTGGCATGAAACCCTATGATTGCTCGGAGTCTCTGCTTATACATCCACCACCTATCACCCAAAAACTGACTGTCAGTCTGAACAAGCGAATCAAGTGTTGGAACCATATCTGTGCTGCTTCATGAATTTCCACCAGGACAACTGCAGGAGCCTCTGCTCCAAGCAGAGCTTGCTTATAATGATGCTGATTAAGTCTCCACTGAACAGAGTCCATTCTAAGCAAACTGTGACTTTCATCTCTATCTCTACCCTATCACTTCCATCAATTCAGCGGGCACCAACTGGGTGTCCAGATCTATGAGATCCAAGAAGAACTCAAGGCACATCTGTACAAGGCCAGGGAAGATTACAAACACAGAGCTGGGAAGCCCAACATTCACCATCGAGCAAAAAAATGTGGCTCAGCCCAACAGCTCTGCACTGACTGGACATGTTGTAAACTGGATTACAGATACCTCAGCTCATATTCCATCAGCCAGATAATCAACCTGGTGACCATGAGATTTCAATTATCCAGATCCTTCAAAATCCACCCAATGATCCACATATACTTGCTAAAACACTAATCAACAGCCCCTTCACTCACTAGGCCCAACCACCACCCTCTCCAGTGTGGGTCCAAGGACATGAACAGTATCATAGAATCATAGAATCATAGAATATCAGGGTTGGAAGGGACCTCAAGAGGTCATCTAGTCCAACCCCCTGCTCAAAGCAGGACCAATTCCCAACTAAATCATCCCAGCCAAGGCTTTGTCAAGCCGGGCCTTAAAAACCTCCAAGGAAGGAGACTCCACCACCTCCCTAGGTAACGCATTCCAGTGCTTCACCACCCTCCTAGTGAAATAGTTTTTCCTAATATCCAACCTGGACCTCCCCCACTGCAACTTGAGACCATTGCTCCTTGTTCTGTCATCTGCCACCACTGAGAACAGCCGAGCTCCATCCTCTTTGGAACCCCCCTTCAGGTAGTTGAAGGCTGCTATCAAATCCCCCCTCATTCTTCTCTTCTGGAGACTAAACAATCCCAGTTCCCTCAGCCTCTCCTCATAAGTCATGTGCTCCAGACCCCTAATCATTTTTGTTGCCCTCCGTTGGACTCTTTCCAATTTTTCCACATCCTTCTTGTAGTGTGGGGCCCAAAACTGGACACAGTATTCCAGATGAGGCCTCACCAATGTCGAATAAAGGGAAAAAGTCCATAAGATACTGGACTCAAAAATCAAATGCAGCTCCCACTGGTACTATGTAGACAGGAAGGGCTATGGCCAAGAAGAGCAATCTTGGGATCCAGCATCTCAAATCTATGCCCTTGACCTCATGGCCCATCCAGACACACTTGAGCCAGTGGAGGGCACTTCTAGAGGGGGGACTATTGTAAGGCCCAACAGGTCTGGAACATGAGCCTGCAGAGCTTCCAGGCAGTAAACAGCTCCATGCTGCCATCCAGTGGCAGCTACAACAAGCTTGTGCTCTACTACTCACAACCCACTGTAGACACAGACAACAGACCCCACCTCAAGGGGTCCAACAGGCAGCAATCTCATGTCTCCTGATTAGCTTCCCACCCAATATAAACCAATGGGTGTCCAGGAAATGTTCAGGCAGCAGCATGGATCTCCTGTAGTTGCCATGACCATTCCTTCTCCCTGCTCTTGAACTCCTGGCTCTGACCTCAGCTTGATTTGGACCTTGCCTCCTCACCTGGACCCTGAAACCTCACACAGACTCTGATGCTTGGTATTGATCCTGGCCTGGAACTTGACTACAAACTTCTCTGCTACTCTCAGCCTCAGGTTTGACCATGCTTTGATCCTTGGTCCTGACTGCCCTTGTCAGGATCCTGACTGTAAAACTGACCACTTACCTTCCCTAAAATCTATTAAAACCTAACTTTGCTGTGATCTATAAATTGCTGCCATCTGGATGTGGTTTGGCTAGCTGAAATGTCTATTTTTCTAGTAAACTCTGTTCATTTTATGTTACCTCATCCTCCTATCCCCACCACATTTGTCTATCTTCTCTACCTGTTAAATTCTGAAACCTAGACTGGATGGCCTCTGGGGCAGGGACTCTCTTTGTTACCAGTCTGCACAGTATCTAATGCAATGTTCCTTGACTGGGGTTCCTACATGCTATCATAATAAATGATACATTTTTTCATTAGCTTTAAGACCCCCAATATTTTATCCAAGATAAAAAATTACTGGAACAGAATCCAGTCACATTTTTTGCAAATGAAGAGAGTATTATAAATGCAAGATATTCATTTAGATGTTATCTCATATTTAATGGAGCATAATGAGAGACAGATCTCAGGCTCATCCCACTGTGCTGCTTATCTAAAAATGACAGCAGGATCTCCATCAGAAGCTACGAAGCAACAAATGGGGAAATCTTTTAAGTGTTGGAAAGGACTTTTTACATGCCAGAAGGTAAGAACATAGACTCCTACACAGACATGCAACAGGGCACTGTGTAGGGCATGTTATAAAAATGTAGATAGATTATATTAGATTGATCATTCTTACATCTCATACTATAGGAGAGCTAATATAGGTCCAAGAACAGATGTCCTGGCATAGATCAAAGTACTATTTATTTGCAATTCTATTATTTCTTTATATATGTGTGACAAATATGGGGGTACTCCTTAATAATAGTTAATGCTGTATCATAGAATAGCAGGGCTGGAAGGGACCTCAGGAGGTCACCTAGTCTAATCCCCTGCTCAAAGGAGGACCAATCCCCAGACAGAATTTTGCTCCAGATCCCTAAATGGCCCCTAGAAGAATTGAACTCACAGCTCTGGGTTTAGTAGGCCAATGCTCAAACCACTGAGCTATCCCTGCCCCTGATTGTCAAAGCTCTGTAGCTCAGCTCCACAGGAACCATTTCAAGCATGTAATTAGAGAGCGAATATTTTAAAAAGTAGTTTTTATCTGCAAAACCCTGCCAGATCCCATTATTAACTCAGTCTTTCAAAGTTAAAGCTTCACTTCAGATGTGTAAAAACACTCACTCACAGTGTTTTTATACAGTACATGGGTAATGCATATTTTACATAAAAGTCTGGGTGTCAGGAAGGGCAGCAAGAAGGAGGCCCTTTCTAATAGTCGCCTAACAGCTTCCACTTAAGGGTGGTTCAGGGCAATGCCCGAACAATTTGCTGTGGTGACTCTGGCTTGGTTGCCAGACAGCCTATCAAATTGCTTTGGCTGGCATATGACAAAGCCAACCAACACTTAACAAAGTCTTTGTGACACAGACGCGCATTAGTGGTTTACTATTTGTCAGCAACTCCTATCAAGCCTGACAAACTCACTACACCTAACACATTTCTCTCATGATATTTATCTATAAAGAATATCGTGTGAGATATCCAACGAAAGTCGGTGACATACTGGTCATCAGTAGAACTGTGAAATGTGTGTATTAACGCTATATGAAGGATTATGGATACTTACTGATATTATGCTTTAAAGTCTGTGATCAAACAATGGGAAAAAGAGATTTTGTGCCAGACAAAAGGGAGGATAGTTATTTCCCTGTCTCTAATGTAAATTGAATTGGCCATGGTGATGCCAGAGACAACGGGCAGTTCATTTGAATCAGAGGTCAACAGAAGGAACAAATTAAAATGAGGATGTGAAATCAGCAGGGAAGGACACTGAAAGCTGAATCCTAGGAGGTTCATTCTGACTCTAGTGACAAAGACAAACTTTGGGGAACATAAGAAGAAACAAAAAGACATGTTGATTATCCATTACTTAGAGTACAAAGAGGCGAACTCTGTTTGAATGGAGGATCTCCTTCTATGCAAGTGAGTGATGCTGAAAGGTTTGCCTTAAAGCAATCTTACTTAAGGCATCTTAGTCAAGGATTGCAGCCAGTTAAATTTTAGTCACTTAGAAACGTGTTATACTTTTGTTTGCAATCATTTCTGTCTCCATTTTTCTTGCTCAGTATCACTTAATCTCATTCTTTTAATAAACTATAGTTTTATCATAAGTATATCTCAGTGCTGTTATACTATGCAGAGTATGAATTCCTGGTTAAATCGATGAAGTTGGTGAGGATGCTGTCTCTTCAGAGACAGTGGACTAGATAATTTTTGTAAGTGTCCAGTGACAGGGGCTGACTGCGGCATAGAGATACTTCTGAACAGTTTGGAATCTGAAGTGCACCAAGTGTTTACCTGCAAGGCCAAGTTAGACTCCGGTGGAGTCTTGAGGAATCTGTGGGGTCTGGCTAACAATCTGGGGTGGCAGGGAGTTGTGGCTCAGTTTAGCACCAGCAAATCCCTTTTATGCTGAGGCAGAGGGTAACAGGGTAACTTACATTTCTGGACACCCCGAGAAACTGTCTCAGTCTTCCTGAGAACAAAGCAGCATTGTAGGGTTTAAAAGGGACACTCTCTTGGAGGGGCAAAAGGAGCACAAAATGGAGAGACACACAAACACAGGAACCCACATGATGTCTGAAGAAGCTAAGCCTCCATAGGTCACCATTATAGTACTTCAATTAAGACAGACATGCATATTTGGTGGGTGTACATGAAGTAGTGTACTTGCGTTCCAGTCAAGGAGTGGAACAATTGCAAGGCTTAACCCTGATAAGGGCAAGAAGCCTAACACCTGAAAGGGTTGAACCCAAAGAGACTCAAAAGGTGATAGGGGTGCAGCTAGCCCCATAACCACAAAAATGGGCAAACGATGATAAATTGTCTTCTGAGATAGAATTCGTTAGGTACTTTAAAACAAGCCAACTACCCCTCTTTAAACTGTCCTGAGATGAGAAAAATCCTAGATAAAGGGTACAGATGTAAAAGAGGATGCAGTAAATACACATCTGGAGACAGATTTTAGTCCTAGGTATTCCCATGTAAAGCTGGACTAACTCCATTTATATGTGAAGTGTCACTAGATTTAAACAAAGGTAGTAACATCAGACTTTGGCCCTGGGTCTCTGGTACTTTACACATTATAATTACAAGATATATTTTCTGGATATGGCATATTACTGATCTGTACCTTGTTAAGCCCTTTATCCAAGCTATCGAAAGACAAGGCAGACTATCAGAAGAGCTCAGTTGCACCAGATTCCTGGACTTCTTGCACCAGATCTTCAGTTTACTCCACAGTGTGTAACATAAGGAAGATGCGGAATATTTATATGAATGCATTAGAATTGAGATCACCTTATACAAGGATCCCTGTATTTTTCAGTCATGTCCTTAAGAACTGTTCTGTGGAGCACTTATCCTTGCTACAGTAAATCATTTGGCAGAAAAAAGCCAAAAGGAGATGCCAATGTTGAAGCTAATAGTTTAGGACAGGGGAAATCTTCAGGGCCTTCCCAGGGTGAACAGACTGGTGCTTCCCCTTGCAGCTCTGACTCTTCTCTACCCAAAACCTTTCTGGAGAATTAAGGAGAAAAGGGTTATTTATCAGTAGTCACTTCCCTGGCCTCCCAGAAACCATTTGAGTAGTACTAAATTTTACAGTGGGCACACATGTTCCTCAAAGCCCAGGGTTCTTGTCACTTCTCTAACAGCTTCATGGATTCTAAGGCCAGGAGGGACCACTGATCATATAGTCTGACCTCCTACATAAGCCAGGACACAAAATAAATCCTGTGTCCTTGCTGACCATCCCTCAGATCCTCACTACTGCCAGGAAACTTAGGACATAAGCATTTTTTGATGATTAATTGACTCCCTGGATGTTTGGCAAGTTTTTATTAATGTGTCCTTAAATTGTTTCATGTAATGCAGAAAGTTTGGAATTACACAATTGGACCGAACAATCTCCCATTGAAGCCAATGGCAAAATTCTAATTTTCAATGGAAGCAGGACTGAGTAACATATAAAATAATAGTAACAGAGGGGTAGCCATGTTAGTCTGAATCTGTAAAAAGCAACAGAGGGTCCTGTGGCACCTTTAAGACTAACAGAAGTATTGGAGCATAAGCTTTCGTGGGTGAATGTGTCTGATGAAGTGGGCATTCACCCACGAAAGCTTATGCTCCAATACTTCTGTTAGTCTTAAAGGTGCCACAGGACCCTCTGTTGCTTTTTATATAAAATAATGGCTACAATGACACATACTGATGAAGTTGTATCATATTGCACACCCTGTATTTCAAACACCTTGCTTTCATTTTCTTGACTGTGCAAATCTTCAATGTAATTTACACAAATTATGAGCTCTGCAGTGCACTCATGTTCCAATCTCTGCTGGGATTGTTTATCATGAAAATAACTATATGTGCACGAGTCCCTTAGTTGTAGGTAATAAAACAACGTTAATTTAATCTTTGGGGACATGCAGGTGGAGAAAAGGACTACACAGTTTGTTCAAAAGAAACGCAAAGCCTCAATCAATGTATTTGCCAGAGGCTTTATTGCAGAAGTCTTGCATCTATCAGTAAGAGTAGCATCAGTAAAAGCAAAGCTCTTGTAATCTCTGGAATCACAAGTGAGTTGCAGTTTATATTATTATATTAAAATGTCCATACATTTCAAATTAATGCTTCATTTTTATTTATTTATTTCTCATAGTATCCAGCATGGAGAAAAACATTTTTAGTATAATTTATGTTAACAGGCAGCAAAGGATGTGATTTTTTTCATTTGATTTACCTTGTCTGAAGACAGTTTCAAGAGATTATAACAGTAAACTTCCAATAGTTGTTTTCTGTACTAGGGATAGCAGAACTGAGCATCACAGAAACTTGGTGGAACAAGCCTAATCAATGGGACATGGTAATAGCAGGGTACAAAATATATACGTATGACAGAGTAAGTCATGATGATGGGGGAGTGACAGTACACGTGAAAGAAAGCACAGAGTCAAACAGAGTAAAAATCTTAAATGATTCAAAGTATACTATAAAATCTCTATGGATAGAAATTCTATGCTTCAATAATAAGAATAGAGCAGTAGGAATATACTATTGACTGCCTGACCAGGATGGTGATGGTGACTGTGAAATGCTCAGGTAGATTAGAAAGGCTATAAAAATAGAAAACTCAATAATAATGGGGGATTTCAACTATTCCAGTAATGACTGGGTACATGTCACTTCAGGACAGGGTGCAGAGATTAGGTTTCTTGGTACCATAAATGACTGCTTCTTGGACCAGCTAATCCTGGAACCCACATGGGGACAGGCAATTCTTAATTTAGTCCTAAGTGGCGTACAGGATCTGGTCCAAGAATTGAATATAGCTGAACCACCTGGTAATAGTGACCATAGTATAATTAAATTTAACATCTTTCTAAGGGGACAAGAGCAAAGCAGCCCACCACTGTAGCATTTAACGTCAGAAAGGGGAACTACACAAAAATGAGGAAACTAGTTAAACAGAAATTAAAAGGTACAGTCCCAAAAGTTTCAGAGTAGCTGCCGTGTTAGTCTGTATCCGCAAAAAGAACAGGAGTACTTGTGGCACCTTAGAGACTAACAAATTTATTTAAGCATAAGCTTTTGTGGGCTACAGCCCACTTCTTCGGATGCATAGAATGGAACATATAGTAAGGAGATATATATACATGCAGAACATGAAAAGGTGGAAGTAGCCATACCAAATCTAAAAGGCTAATTAATTAAGATGAACTATTATCAGCAGGAGGAAAAAAAACTTTTGTAATGATAATCAAGATGGCCTATTTCAAACAGCTGACAAGGATGTATGAGAATACTTAACATGACTCAGCCATTCCCAGTCTCTGTTCAAGCCTAAGTTAATGGTATCTAGTTTGCATATTAATTCAGGTTCAGCAGTTTCTCATTGGAGTCTGTTTTTGAAGCTTTTCTGTTGCAAAATTGCCACCTTTAAGTCTGTTACTGAGTGACCAGAGAGGTTGAAGTGTTCTCCTACTGGTTTTTGAATGTTATGATTCCTGATGTCAGATTTGTGTCCATTTATTCTTTTGTGTAGAAACAATATACATGGCAGAGGGGCTTTGCTGGCACATGATGGCATAGATCACATTGGTAGATGTGCAGGTGAACAAGCCCCTGATGGCGTGGCTGATGTGATTAGGTCCTATGATGGTGTCACTTGAATAGATATGTGGACAGAGTTGGCATCGGGCTTTGTTGCAAGGATAGGTTCCTGGGTTAGTGTTTATGTTGTATGGTGTGTGGTTGCTGGTGAGTATTTGTTTCAGGTTGGGGGGGGGGGCTGTCTGTAAGCGAGGACTGGTCTGTCTCCCAAGCTCTGTTAGAGTGAGGGATCATCTTTCTGGATAGGTTGTAGATCTTTGATAATGTGCTGGAGAGGATTTAGTTGTTGAAAACTTTATTAAAACATCATAATAGAGGCTCAACTTAAATGTATACCCCAAATTAAAACACATAGTAAGAGGACCAAAAAAGTGCCACCATGGCCAAACAACAAAGTAAAAGAAATGGTCAGAGGCAAAAAGGCATCTCTTGAAAATTAGAAGTTATATCCTACTGAAGAAATAGAAAACAGCATAAACTCTAGCAAGTCAAGTGTAAAAGTATAATTAGGCAGGCCAAAAAAAAAAAAAAAAAAAAGAATCTGAAGAGCAGCTAGCTAAAGACAAGAAAATTAATAGCAAAACATTGTTTAAGTACATCAGAAGCAGAAAGCATGCCAAATAATGAAAGGGACCACAGGACAATCAAAGTGCTAAAGGAGCACTCAAGAAAGACACAGCAACTGCGGAGAAGCTAAAGGAATTATTTGCATTGGTCTTCACTGCAGAGGATGTGAGGGAGATACCCACACCTGAGCCATTCTCTTTAGGTGACAAATCTGAGGAACTGTCCCAGATTGAGGTGTACATAGAGGAGGTTTGGGAAGAAATTGATAAATTAAACAGTAAGCCTAACTTCAACATGAGATTAATTGGTTGAAACTATAGTAAATAACAGAACTATCAGACACACAGATGAACATGATTTGTTGTGGAAGAGTCAATACAGCTTTTGTAAAGGGAAATCATGCCTCACCAATCTATTAGAATTCTATGACGGGGGTCAACAAATATGTGGACAAAGGACGCCTGCCCATAAGGGTGATCCTGTAGATATAGTGTAATTGGACTTTCGGAAAGCCTTTCACAAAGTCTCTCACCAAAAGCTCTTAAGCAAAATAAGTAGTCACAGGATAAGAGGGAAGGTCCTCTCCTGGATAAGTCACTAGTTAAAAGATAGAAAACAAATAAGGTAGGAATAAATGGTAAATTTTCAGAATGGAGATATGTAAATAGTGGTGTCCCCTGCTGATCTGTACTGGGAATAGTGCTGTTCAACATATTCATAAATGATCTGGAGAAAGAAATAAACAGTGAAGTGGCAAAATTTGAAGACAATACAAAACTACTCAAGATAGTTAAGTCCAAAGCAGACTGTGAAGTGTTACAAATGGATCTCACAAAACTGGTTGATTGTGCAATAAAATGGCAGATGTAATGTATTGTTGATAAATTCAAATTAATGCACGTTGGAAAACATAGTCCCAATTATGCATAGAAAATGATGGGGTCTAAATTAGCTACTACTGCTCAAGAAAGAGAACTTGGAGTCATTGTGGATAGTTCTTTGAAAACATCCACTCAATGTGCAGCAGCAGTCAAAAACACTAACAGAATATTAGGAAGCAAAACGAAAGTCATAGATAATAAGACAGAAAATATAATAATGCCAGTATATAAATCCCTAGTACACCCACACCGTGAATATTATATGCAGTTCTGGTCACCCCATCTCTCTCTCTCTCTCTCTCTCTCTCTCTCTCTTTATATATATATATTACAATTGGAAAAAGTACAGAGAAGGGCAACAAAACTGATTAAGAGCATAGGTGTTGGAACTAGGGATGCAGCAGCACTCTCTGACTTGAAGTGGTTTCCATCATATATGGGGCTTACAGTTTGGTTCAATGGCTCTCAGCACCCCCACTATACAAGTTGTTCCAGCACCCCTGATTAAGGATATGGAACAACTCCTGTATGAGGAAATATTACAAAGACTGGGACTTTACATCTTGAAAAAGAGATGACTAAGGGGGGATATGACAGAGTAAGTTCATGGAGAATATGTCCATCACTGACTATTAGCCAAGATGGTCAGGGATGCAACCACATGCTTTGGGTGTCCCTAGCCTCTGACTGCTAGAAACAGGCACTAGACGACAGGGGATGGATTACTTGATAATTGCCTGTTCTGTTCATTCCCTCTGAAGCACCTGGAATCGGCCTTTGTTGGAAGACAGGATACTGGGCTAGGCGGACCACTGGTCTGACCCAGTATGGCCATTCTAATGTTATCTTATTTTGTTCTCTTTGTTAAGCTAAATAGATAGATGAAAGGATATCAATCACTACAAGGCAGGTTTTCTAATACTGTAATGATTCTCATGGTTCTTCTCTGAACCTTCTCCAATTTATCAACATCCTTCTTGAACTGTGGGCACCAGAACTGGACACATTATTCCAGCAGCAATTGCGCCAGTGCCAAATACAGAAGGAAAATAACCTCTCTACTCCTACTCAAGATTTCCCTGACTATGCATCCAAGGATCACATTAGCTCTTTTGGCCACAGCATCACACTGGGAGTTCATGTTCAGATGATTATCTGACATGATTTTCAGAGTCACTGCTTCCCAGGATAGAGCCCCCCATCCTCTAAGCATGGCCTGCATTCTTTGTTCCTAGATGGATATCTTTACACTTAGCTGTTTTTAAAGGATACAGTATGTTTGTGCCCAGTTTACCAAGCAATCCAGATCACTCTGAATCAGTGACCTGTCCACTTCGTTATTTACCACTTCCCCAATTTTTGTGCCATCTGCAAACATTATCAGTGATTATATATTTTCTTCCAGGTTATTGATAAAGATGTTAAATAGCATAGGGCCAAGAACTGACCACCGTTTCGTTGGAAACAGAGCCGCTCAATGGCGATTCCCATTCACAGTTACATTTTTGAGACCTAAGTTAGCTAATTTTTAATCCATTTAATGTGTGCCAAGTTAATATTATATCATTTTAGATTGTTAATCAAAATGTTGTGTAGTGCCAAGTCATACGCCTTACAGAAGTCTAAGTATCTAATGTCAGCACTACTACTTTTATCAACCAAACTTGTAATCTTATTTAAAAAATTAGTTTGACAGGATCTGTTTTCCATAAAAAAAAAAAATGGAGATATCCCATCTCCTAGAACTGGAAGGGACTTTGAAAGGTCATCAAATCCAGCCCCCTGCCTTCACTAGCAGGACCAAGTACTGATTTTGCCCCAGATTCCCAAGTGGCCCCCTCAAGGATTGAACTCACAACCCTGGGTTTAGCAGGCCAATGCTCAAACCACTGAGCTATCCCTCCCCCCAATCTCCTATCACAACAAAGATGGAAAAAAGCAGGCCGGACAACTGCTTATATCTATATGTCCATCAGGGCTACTAAATTGATGATCTGGCTAACAAATCAAATAACATCTCCACCACATCCTTCAACTGATTCCTCTATCCACTAATATTGCCTGGTCTTAATTGAATAAAGAGAGCCTGAGCTAGCACACTTGGCCAGATGTAAATTTGAGTAACTACATCATTGAGATCCAAAGAAACAGATGTATTGTTCACAGGGCCCGCTTTAGGCCGATTCCTCCAATTACCCGGAATCAGGCCCTGCGCCTAAGAGGGCACCGTGCCTTAGGTGCCTTTTTAATTTTTTTTACTCACCCGGCAGCAGTCTGGGTCTTCGGCAGCACTACGGCGGGGGGTCCTTCAGTGCCGTGGAAGACCCGGAGCGAGTGAAGGACCCCCCACAGCCGAAGTGCTGCCGAAGTGCCACCGACACTCGTACCACCGCCGGGTATTTGAATTAGGCCCCGCAGTTCCTAAAGCCAGCCCTGATTGTTCATTGTATTCAACATACTACTTAAACCATCTCATTCTCTCCCCAGTGGCTTTATATATACATCCTATGGGATGGAAGGCACTGAAAGTTAACTGAAATTGCATGACGGGGACTTAGCTACAAGAATATATCCAATATGTTATTTTACCTACAAAGATCTTCAGCAAAACACGCATCATTCATTACCCTACAATCTTGCTTGTAAAATTCAGGATGGTTTCCTAACTGTGTTTTTCATTCTAGATGTTTTCAACAATCAGACTATGAACAACTGCAACAGCAATTCTTCTGCTAAAGACTTTTATCTCATTGGATTTCCTGCACTTCAAGATTTCCAGATCCCTCTTTTCCTTGTATTTTTGTTATTCTACATGCTAATACTAATTGGTAATATCATTATTATAGCTGTAGTTGTGCTCGATCAAACACTTCACAAACCCATGTACTTTTTCCTAACTAATCTCTCTGTCTTAGATATACTGTTTACAACTACTACCATTCCCAAAATGCTGGCAATGTTTCTGGTCAATGCCAAAACTATTTCTTTTCACGTCTGCTTTCTGCAGATGTATTGTTTTCATGGTCTAACAATGACTGAATCGCTGCTTCTTGTAGTCATGTCTTATGATCGTTATGAAGCAATTTGCAATCCATTGCATTACCCAGTTAAAATGACAAAGAGAGTAAACATTCAACTGGCAGCATGTGCCTGGGTAACTGCATTGTTAATACCAATACCTGTCGTCTTTCAGACCTCTCAGTTAACATTTGGTGAAACAGCCACAGTTTACCATTGCTTTTGTGATCACCTGGCAGTTGTGCAAGCAGCATGTTCAGATTTCAGTGCCTCTTTTCAGACTTTCTTGGGGTTTTCCATTGCCATGACTGTTTCAGTCGTGCCACTTATGCTCGTCACCCTATCATATGTTCACATCATTATCTCCATATTAAAGATCAACTCTAAAGTAGGTCGCAGTAAGGCATTTTCTACTTGCACTTCCCATTTGATTGTGGTTGGCACTTACTATTCATCCATTGCCGTGGCGTATATTTCCTACAGAACAGACATGCCTATTGATATCCATGTAATGAGCAATGTTATTTTTGCTATTTTAACTCCTTTGTTAAATCCACTCATTTATACTTTGCGAAACAAGGAAGTAAAATGTGCAGTAAAAAAGTTTGTTTTTCTGAAGATCTTTCCTCCTTCTACAAAACTGTAATCTCATGGGGAAAAATTAGCTCCAACACAGAAGTTTCACACAGAACCTATACATCACATGAGCCCCCTGTAAAGGGGTGAAGTAGGGCTTAAATCAATGGTTTTCAAACTGCGTGCCGTGACCCAGTATTGGGTCGCAGAATGTAAGGCAGTGGGTCATGGCGGCTCTGGTCAGCACGGCTGACCAGCTGAGGCAGGGTAGTTCCTACCTGTTCTGACACTGCGCTGCACCCCTGAAGTGGGCAGCAGCAAGTCCGGCTCCTGGATGGGGGGGGCCACATCAGCCCCCTATAGAGCGGTCAAGTAGGATTTAAATGGCTTGATATGGCTTCTTCTCCATTGAGGTGATTTTCATCCTATTAATATCAAGTATTTTTGAACATACTAACTTTCCTCTATACGCTGAAAGGGACAAAAAGTAATTTGTTTATAATTTTTTAGTTTCAGTCTGAACTGGGGGCACTACTGCACCTGCACTGCAAAATCTGCTACAGTGAAAGTGTGGTGTGTACTGGTGCCTTAAGACAGCTGTACTGTGAACCACGACTTTATAAAAAGGGTATCATAGTGCATTGGGTTTATGATCTCTCCGTGATTCTGGATCAAATTTGTCCAGTTTATAAGTGGAAAGAGCTTTTTCTTTTTCTAAATGGCAGCTCTTGGAACCCAACCTGGGAGATGAAGTGAGTTTGTTCTTTCCTTCTTTTGTACAATTACCTGGGAACCTGACCCAACTAAAGTGTATTAGAGGTGTAATTGTGGTATAGCTGGGCTAGGCTTTCCCCATAATATGCAATGTAATTTTAAACTCTGTTTACCATTAAAATATTGTAAAAGTCTAATGATGGGGTTTTTTATCCGTGATGCAGCAGAAAGTTAAAAGGTTGATCCTAAATCATTATAAAACATTTGATCAGATTGAAATATCAACTCATAACATGCATAACAGTAATTAACTTGTATATTCAGCTGCTCATAAGAGCTGCCTATTGACTAACATCTTGCTTAATAATGGAAGCATTTCCAGCACTAAAACTTCCAGTAAATTCACCAAATAAAGGTAAAATTGAATGAAATATAATTCTCAACCCTTTCCTCTCTACATTTCACCAGGTTGAATTGATCATTGTTTTATTGTCTCCATTTAAGAGATTCATAGATGTCAGAAGTTATTTTCCTAGTGTAGAGTCTATAAATTACATTATCCTGCATACTTCAGAATGAGGGGAAAAGAATGCGAGGAACTTGAAATGCAGTATGTAAAAAAGCATGATGCAATTTCACCTCTATGCAACAGGAAGTGCCATCAGCACTCTTATTTTATCACATTGTGCAATTCTGACATTTCTGCATGTGAAGGAGTCCTACTCAGCACAGGTATTCCTCCTCGTGGCTAGGTCAGGGAATTAGTTCTTGCCCCATCTGGCACCCCCTTCCTTCTACTGCTCGCACTGTGGCCCCTCTTTCTTTCTGTGACTCGGGTTATTCCCTCTTTATGACTTGCCCTTCCAGTCACATCACTCTGTAGTCTCCACTTTCCTAGTGGCTGGTAGGGGAACCTGGTCTGCGCACTATTCCAGGTTCCAACCCAGGCAACCTATGCCTAGCAACCTAGGTATGCTCATTGTCAGTATTGCTGCTTCTCTGGGCTCCTTCCTACCCCACCTCTTTATCTCCTTGCCTAACTCTGGGTTTACCACCAGGGTTTCCTCTGCTCTCCATGGCTACTTCACCCCTCGAAGCATCTTGTCACAGACCCCAAAGTCTTACTTTCCTCTGGATTTCCTTCTTGACCCTGGCCAACTCCCTTTCTGGCTTCATCTGCAATTAGTTCTTATCAATCCTTGGCTCTTCTCCAGATGCAGTAGGTAAAGCTGCTGGCTCCTGTAGGCCCACATTACTTGCTCAGGGCTTGTGTGGATGGATACCCCCCACACACATTTACATAAAGTCATATTCAGTGAAATATTTTGATGGATAAACCTCAAAAGTTTCATACATTCAATTAAGCATGAACAAGTTTGGAGTTTATATGGGATAGCTTATCCATCTCAGACTGATGGTCTGGTGCAATCAGGAGTCTCTAAGATTACTGGTAATTTCTGGTTTCTTCCAGGCTGGAAATACTGAAACAAGATCCTTTTTGTGGTATTTTATCATCTTTTCAGAACAGAAACAAAAAGTACACTTTGTTAAAAATGTTCTTTTTCAAAGCTTATTCAAGATTTTAGGGTCAGTTGAGTTTGAGTTGTGAACACAAAGCTTTGATCCACTCTCTTTTTATTTTTACTGACTCTCCCATCCATGGTTTAAATACTGCTGGCTGAATGTGTCCGTTGCATCTGTGCATGCACCTTGTAAGCCTTGTACCCATCTTCCCAAGGCCATGAAGGACAGAACAGTCCTCACCATCACTTAGTTCCTTCACTGATACAGATATCCAAGAGTAGGACTCTGTATCAGTCAGAATAGACAGCAGGTCATGGAATCCACGTGGACAAAAGTATCTTGAGGACCTCAAGTTATCATAAGGTAAGTAACCTCTCTGTCTTCTTTGAGCATTTGTCCACAGAGATCCTACTGAAGGTTGATTGACTAGCAATTATTTCTCAATGAGGTGGGTTATAGGACTTCTCTCTAAATAATGACTGGGGAGATAACCCTGCCATATTGGGCACCTGATCTAGAAGTTGCCACAATGGAGTAGTGACTGGTAAATGTATGAACAGAGCTCCAAGTAGTTACCTTACAAATGTCTGAGATAGGTTCCCCTCTAAGACATACTATAGATCAGGAGTGGGGAACCTATGGCCCTGGGCCGGATCCAGCCCGTTGCTTAATTTCATCCAGCCCACATATGGGTGGCGGGTCCCATAGGCTGGGGGAGGCTGTGCCTCCCCAAATAGCCAGGTGTGGATCCGCACATGCTCCATTCTGCCCGGGCACCACACCCCTCCTGTTTACTGCCACGTAGTGTGTTGCTCCTCCAGTCACCCTGTGTTCCAGCCGGGGCTGGGGGGTTTGTGGCAGCTCTGCCCACCCACCCTGGTCACACGACGGGGCTGGGGAGACTGTGGCTGCATGACGCCCGCCTTCCCGGCGCTCCAGGTCTGGGAAGGCTGCAGCCGTGTGCCGCTTGCCTTCCTGGCACTACGGAGCTGAGACCATGCACTGCCCACACTCCCGGTGCTCCTCTGGGGCTGGAGGGTAAGCCTCAAGTGGGGCTTGGGGCTGGTGGTTGCAGTGGGGGGGGACTCAGGGCTCCAGCGTGGGGAGGAAGGGGCAGGGCTGAGGGCTTTGGATCAGACCTTTGCTTTTTACTTGTGTGATTGATTTTTTTCTGTGGGTAAATGGCCCATGATAGAAAAAAGGTTTCCCACCCCTGCTATAGATGTTACTTGAGGGACAGGGAGGGGGAATGCAAAGTTGGTATAGACTGGAATTGAATTGAATATCCTTGCCAGATAAATTCTATCATATACTGATTAGTTGAAATCGCAGCCTCCCTCCCCCCCGACTCCAAAAAAGAAAGGTAATTGTTTAAATGAGAAAAGTAGGGTTATAGATCTTCTCAAGCTGGTCCTCGACTCTTGGCCACCGCGTCAAATATGCAGCCTTTCGCCTGATGAAGAGTACGTAGTGCCAGTAGATGAAGAAGGTCCTCTTTTTTTTTTTTTTTTTTTTGGAAGTAAGTCTGTGACGAGTTGAATCACAGAAACCCCGTTGGGAGCTGCCAACTGATGTGCCAAGACTACTTCTGCCCCTGCTTTCCCTGCCAGCTCGGGACCCCAGCACCCTGTCTTGCTGAGCCAGACAAGCCCATCTACTCCAACAAAGACCCAGGGTCTGAATTACTTGCCCCAAAGCTGCAGACTTAACTGAAAGCAGCTTACAGAAGTGTTCCTGTCTTTAACACTCAGATACCCAACACCCAATGGGGTCTAAACCCAAATAAATCAGTTTTAACCTGTATAAAGCTTATACAGGGTAAACTCATAAATTGTTCGCCCTCTATAACACTGATAGAGAGATCTGCACAGCTGTTTCCCCCCCACACCCACAGGTATTAATACATACTCTGGGATAATTAATAAGTAAAAAGTGATTTCATTAAATACAGAAAGTAGGATTTAAGTGGTTCCAAGTAGTAACAGACAGAACAAAGTGAATTACCAAGTAAAATAAAATAGAACATGCAAGTCTCTGTCTAAGAAACTTAATAAAAATAACACCTCACCAGTTCCAGTAAGCTTCCTTTTACAGATTAGTCTCTTGCTAGTCTGGGTAAGCAATCACTCACATCCCCTGTAGGGACTGTCCTTTGTTCCAGTTTCTTTCAGGTATCCTTGGGGGTGGAGAGGCTCTCTCTTTAGCCAGCTGAAGACAAAATGGGGGGGTCTCCCATGGGCTTAAATGGACTTTCTCTTGTGGGTGGAGACCCCCTCCTCTCTCCTATACAAAGTCCAGCTCCAAGATGGAGTTCTGGAGTCCTGGGCAAGTCACGTGTCCATGCATGACTCACAGTTTTTACAGGCAGAAGCCATTGCCCACATGGTATCTTGAATGTCTCCAGGAAGATTTCTTATGTGGATTGGAGCATTCCAAGATGCATTGTTCCTTAAGTGCTTCTTGATTGGGCACTTAACTTTGCAAATTCCTTTCTCCAGGAACTGACCAAATGCTCTACTAAGGTTATTTAGAAATCAAGCCAGTACATGGCCAATATTCATAACTTTGAATAAAAAAAAGATACATGCATACAAATAGGATTAATAGATTCAGTAGATCATAACCTTTACATAGATATGTTATATGGCATATGTAGCACAGAACATATTCCAGTTATGTCATATATATTCATAAGCATATTACCATAAAGTCTTATGGGGGGCAGCTTCTTCTTTGATGGTACTGGTGTGAATCACAGAATCATAGAACTGGAAGGAACCTCGAGAGGTCACCTAGTTCAGTCCCGTGCATTCAAGGCAGGACTAAATTATTTGGGCTCTCAAAAGGTAAGTCCTCAACCATGGTCCGGACTTCTTCTGGAATTCCACAATTGAAATGCATAGTTACTACTATAGCCATTGACCTGGCTGCAGTGTAAGTAGCATCCAATGTTGCCTGCAATGCAGTCTTTGCCATCAACTAACCTTCCGAGACTACAGCCTTCTACTCATCTTTAATATACTGACTGACCTATTCACCAGCTGTAAGACTCTGTCCCACTAAAGAAAGCTGTATTTAGCCAACAAAGCCCAATAATTTGTTATCCATATCTGAAGGCTAGCCTAAGAATATACCATTTTCCCTAGAAAGTCCATATTTGGGACAGAGGGTCCTTATCTCTAGGCATCAACTTAGGAGGACCAAACTGAATGTATTTCTCATGAGCAGCTGCTACTACTAAAGACTGAGGGGCTAGGTTTAAAAAGAAATAGCTCAGCCCCTCAGGCAGAGGTTGTATTTGCAGTGTGCTCTCTTTGATGTTGCCAAAGTCAATGCTGGGTTCGGCCACAAATTTGTAATGGGTTTGGGGATAGTCTCATTGATTGGCATGGCCAATTAACCTTGTGAAACCAGATGTAATAATTTGAGACCTTTCTTGAATGACCTCTGCAATGCTGTATGTTTTAAATACGACTGTGAATATCATTGATATTGCCACTGTTGGACAACTGCAACAGATCTTATGTAAAATATGTCATGTAAGGTGTCAATGGAAAAGTTTTGATCTGCTAAATAAAATGATCTTGTTTAAATCTATGTATCATCACTGTATCTGAAGTTATGAATATTAACTATATACCTGTATCACAATTGTGTTTGTTCCTGGAATAACTCCCAACAAGGTAGTTTACATACAGTCTAGGCACATTGTGAATGGACTACTCAAGTTTAATGGCCCATCAAAGACACTTAGCTCTCACAAGCAATGTAAGGATATGTGATATGCTCATGTGACCCTGGACTCCATCTTGTTCAAGTAACTTTCCACTGACATAGGCTGTGGGCTTTGTTTGGAACAGTAAAATTCCAAACATGGGGCAGAGGATATAAGAGACCCTGAAACACCTCTATGTTTCCTCTTTTCTGCTCCAATTCTCTGGACTGTGGATTTACAACTAAAAGGAGCATAGTGGACTATGGACTGAGAACCTTCCAATCTTTTGAAAGTTACCAGAGACTTTACAAGCCAGCAGTCTGTAACATCACTGTTACAAACCTGACATAAGAACATTGCCATTATTGTATGTATATGATTGATCTATTAAATATTTTAACTCTCTTCTTTTCTTAATAAACCTTTAGATTTTAGTTACTAAATGATCGGTAGCAGTGTGATTACTGGGTAAGATATGAGTTATATGTAGACTTGGATATGTGGCTTATCTCTTGAAATCAGAAGAACTCTTTGGTTGTTGAAATTTGTTTTCAGTAACCACTCATCACAAAGTCTAGTGTCTGCATGGTGAAATAAGGGCTGGAATGCCCAAGGAGACTGCATTTTTGTCTTCTTGTTAATCAATGTGGCGAGACAGAAGTTTACTTTTGTTACTGACTTGGTATATGTAATGATAGAATAACCACCAGTTTGGGTAAGTCTGCCCTGCTTCTCAGCAGTTTGTCCTAAATCTGGTCTTCTCAGCTGTCACCCCCCAGAGGCTCAGTGACAACCTCAAGGGGTATGCAAGATCTCTGTGACCTGAAGGCCTTAAAATCATCAGCTGTGGAAGGAGCAGATGTAGTTACTACTTTATATGGAGATAAAGATGATAAAGTCAAGGGTATGGGTTGATCTTCATGTTCTTCCACAAGATCCTCCTACATAGAATGAGGTTCCTGCTCCACTTAGACAATCCCCTAGATGATTCCTCGATTTGGATCTAGATCAATAATGAGCCAGAAAATGCTGAGGGTTCCACACTGACCTGTAAGGCCAAGATAACATCGCATATGGGAAAGGCATATGATCCCACAAAGGTGGAAATCAAAGTGCTGCAGACCTCTCAGATGTTTGGTATCTATGGCAAGATAGACTCCTTTTTAGTCCCTTTCAGAAACCATACTGGGAGAATGAGGAGAAAAATCTAGAAGGGCTTTCGCTGTTGTGAGATGATGAAGATGAGTAGAACTCCATGGGTGCAGACTTCTGAGGTGTTACAACAGAACAAGGAAATGCAGACTCCAGTCTCCGATAAACAGATATTGGCACCAAAGATTATGGTTCTAGGGAGATTTTTAAAATCAGTATCCTTTGTTCCAATACTGGAATAGACTTGGAGCCAATAGAAATGGGAGAAATGTCTAAGAGAGTAGACTCCAGTTCCAGAGTAATGATTATGTCCACAGAAGTTGTAAAAGCAGTTTGCACTGCGGTAGAAATGGTTACCAATGTATTTGGTACCAAGTTTGACAATATCAATGTCGTCATCTCAGGAGAATAGCCACTGACTTACCCAAGAATTATAGAAGGGAAGGATTGGCATGTTTGAGAAGCATGAGGTCTCTTAGAGCCAGAAGACCTGCCAGCTCCTGGAGCAGAATCGGTGGTAGCTGGAGCTCTGACAGAAACAGGTATCAGAACAGTAGATTGTTTCCAAAGAGGAACTTCAGAGTCAGAAACACTCCTCATTGACTTCTCCATTAGAAACACTTCTAAGTGGGTATCATGAGTGCTCTATGAACACTAAGAGAAGAAATGGCAAATTGGATGTTTGTCCATAATATGTGACTCTCCTAAACAAAAAAGACATTTAGTATGTCTATTGCTCACAAGCATAGGTGACTTGCAAGTCACCAGATTTAAAAGCCTAGAAACTGAGACTCTGCCATGAGACTCTGGAGACTGAGGAGTACCCTGAGGAGAGTCAGAGGAAAAAACAGTATTGTTGTTTTGTTTTTGGCACTGAGCACGAATAAAATTTATAACAACTAGTAAAAAAACAAAAGCAACACCAACAAAGTAGAAAAACTCTCCTAACACTATCTCAGATACTGTGAAGAAGCATTGTGGACTCTGTAGATCCATCTCGCTGCCATGGGTGGTAAGAAAGAACTGAGTGGCAGTTGGAGCTGGTCCGACCTTTGTGCCTGACAGGTGCGGGGCATGCAGGGCACATTCACAGCCCTAACAGACACTGCTATGTAAATGTTTCCAGCCTCACATGTGTAGGGTGCACATAGCTACAGTAGAGTTCATGTTGACAAATGCTCAGAGAAGAAATACCACTTACTGTACATCTGTGCAACCAGGGATATAGGTGCTGTGAGATGTTTGGTCTACTGTTGCTCCTCAAGCATAGAATAGAGTGTTTGAGGGTATGATTGCCCTTTAATGGGAGACAAGGGATTATGGAAACAGAAGGTCACACGTGGCTAAACTCTTAAATGTGAAGCAGTCAAAATGTTATGTGTTAAAGCATTTATTTATGCTATTTAAAAGGCAAAAACCATACAGCAAATAAAACAATATAAAGGACTATGCTGATATCCTATGCATTTTTAGTAAGATCTTCTTAGAGGAAGATACACATAAAAGTAGAAAATCCTAAGCATCTGAGAAATCATGATCTGGCTTGTGTCTTAGGCCTTTTCGGGCATAATTTGTTCTCAGTTTTAACTTATTAGACCCCCTATTCCTCCTCATCTCCAGGACTGGCAAAAGGACAGGTTACTTACCTGTAACTGTAGCTTTTCAGCAATGTTGCCTCTGTACATTCCCACACATACGATGAAGCACAACAGCACGGCAGGCTCCCAGAATTAGATAACTGTGCTTGTTCGGAGCCACACAAAGGTCCCCTTGTGGCACCAAACATGCAGGTCCTAAGGTGATATAACGGACATTCCGCACCAACCTTGTTCATTCAATTCACCTGAACTCTCACAGTAGAAGGCAGGCAGGGAATAGGCAGGTTCTGACCCAGAGCTTGTTGCTAGGGGCAGGGCAGAAGGCACTGTGATGGAAATGGGGGAGAGGAGCAGAAAGGCCTGGTGTAGAAGCATGATGGGCTACAGAGACCCTGTGCTGTCCCAGCCACTAAAGAATTAACAGGGAGATGAGCTGCCTCTTCAGTTGGAGGTGATTGGTGACCCTGCAACGGTTAGGGAGATAAAAAGTCTGCAGATCAGCTGGGAGGGGCAGTTGTTGGAAAGGCTGAGGTACCCCTGAGAGCAGGAGCCTTCAGCAACAGACTGGTGGGAAGCCATCCATGTGGCTGGCCTTACCATCCCCAGCAGAGGGGTCAGTAAAACCTGAAGAACTAAGGGGTTTCAACCTCAAGAAGCTGGAGGCTGTTGAGCCTGCCGAAGTGGTACCAGTCTCCTGACTGACCAGACTCTTTACTATGTCGGGAGAGACTATTAACAATCCAGCTCAAGGGCTAGAGTCATAGTGAGGAACTGAAAGACATGGGACTAAATGGTGATTGGCTGAACAAAGGGGAAACTGAGGCAGAATTGTGCTAACACCATGTTCAGCTGCAAGAGGATACCACTGGTAGAAAGCAGACCTGGACAGGATGTATAGGCAGGAGCGCCACCAGCTTTTCTGCCGCCCTAGGCGGTGGAAGGTCCCGCCCCGAAATGTCGCCCCCCACAGAGGCGGCGGAAGGTCCCGCCGCTGAAATACCGCCGCGGTCGCCGCCCCCCAAATTTTAGTGCCCTAGGCGACCGCCTAAGTCACCTAATGGGTTGCGCCGGCCCTGAGTATAGGGAGAAAAGGGATACAAAGAATTCAGGGGAACTCCATTGATATGCTGGAGTCTCAGTATAGGGACAATGAATTCAAACAGTGAGAAAGGAGGGATGGAAAAATGAAGGACTCTTGGTGGTGTGGTGGAGAGAAAAGAGAGGGGCATGGCAAGGAGTGTGTGTGTTTGTAACCAACCATGAATCCAATTTAAACCAGTGGGAGCCAGGCTTAGCTGTTAAGTGAGTGCTCCCAGGCAGACCCTGCTCTGCAGCACCTACTGCTACCTTGGCCTTCAGCTAGGGAGCAGGTCCACAGGGGCACAAACCCACTGCACAGACTCATATGGAGGCAGGACTTAGACGCCAACCCCTGTGAGTCGGACTTACCGGCCCAGGTGTTCAGCGCAGTCACTTGCTTCTCCCACACAGCGGCCTCCAGGGGACGGGTCCCATTGGATACAACCACATTGGACAGACAGAAATGGGCCCAGGGCTCAACTCCAGTGTGGGTGGGACTAGGGGTAGGGGGCATGGCTAGAGGTAGGAGGGGGTGGGGCTCAGGGCACTAGCTGGGAAAGAGGCTGGAGCTAGGTGGCAGTTGGAGTATGGGGAAGGGGCTAGGTGGCAGTTGGATCATGGGGGGAGGGGTTGGGGCTGGGCAGGAAGTAGCTGAGGTGATTTGTCTCAAGGCAGGTGCATGGCCAGTGTCCATGTGGAGCCTGGGGGTGCGGAGGCTGCCGGGCTCGGCGCTGCTGCAGAGGGCTCTGCTTCTGCTCCTCAGCCCGGGTGGGGAGGGGGAGCAGGTCTGGTGATGCCAGAGTGGGGAGCAGGGCCCACTGAGAGGGAGAGGAGCATTGGGGGAGCAGGACAGATAAAGGGCAGGTGAAGCAGAGCACAGAGGAGGTGCAGGGCGTCAGAGATTGGACAGGGAAGCATGGAAACAACCAGAATTTTGCTAAGGAGTGGGCCCAGCTTACCTGTGCAGCTGCCCCAAATTTGTATGGTATTGTGACCTTGTGCATTATGATGGAGGCAGCTGGGCCAAATCTGTGTGGTGTTGCAACCTGCCACACTGGGATGCAATGCCACTCACCTGAATTTGGTTCAGCCACCACCTGTCATGCCAGCAGTGAAGGGACTCTGCCATTGCGCCACCCAGCTCCAGTCAGAGGACAAGGGGGGGGGGGGGACCTGCTCTCTTCCATAATGTGCTCTTGCATAACAAGGATGGGTTGTGAATGGCAAATGGGTGCCCTTGAAGTGATTTGTGTGGTGAGAGGGAGGGAGTGTGGCCTGCTGAGAGTTGGGTTGGGAGGAAGAGAATGGAGAGGAATTGGGTGGGGGCCTCTAACTGAGGGGGGACTGACTGGGTGGAGCTGTGAGGGGATGATTCAAGGATGTGTGTGGGGGGAGGGAGCAGGGGCTGGAGCTGGGAGGTGCCAGAATCAAAATTGGGTGAGGTTCTGGGGGTAAAGATGTTGCTTGGAGAGAAGGTGATATCTTCTCAAGGCTGGTGCAAGCCTGGTGTCTGTGAGTAGCCGGTGGGAATAGGGCTGCCCCGTGTGGATCCGAAGAAGTGGGCTGTAGTCCACGAAAGCTTATGCTCTAATAAATTTGTTAGTCTCTAAGGTGCCACAAGTATTCCTGTTCTTCCGTGTGGGACTGGGGCTCAGCACTGTTTCTGTGTCTGCTCCTCAGCCCAGGTGGGGAAGGGGGATCTGGTGGTGACAGAGAAAGAGGAAAGGCCCATTAAGAGAGAGTAGGTTGGAGCAGTCAGAGTAGATAAGAGACAGCTGGGGGTTCAGTGGGGAAGGGACAGGAGAGTTGTAGGGTCCCTGAGGCAGTGGAGCAGGGAATAAGGGCCACCAAAGGGAGGAGCTGTGAATGGGAAGTGGGACCCCATTCCAGAGGCTTTGTGTGGTGGGACAGAGCAGGGAAGGGAAGGGAAGGAGTGGGACCTGATGAGGGGAGAGTTGGGTGGCAGAGAACAGAGGGAGGATTAGGGCCTACCTGTGGTGGTGGGTTGGCAGTGTGGAGCTACAAAGGGTATCAGGAATGGCAGGGCAGGAAAGGAGGAGGGGCTTGCCTATGGTGTGTGCTGGATTGGCACCTGGAGGGTGAAGTTGAGAAGAGTTGGAGTCAAGATAGGGCAGGGCTCTGGTAGAAGCACGTGGAGAGGTTGGAATAAGGAAGGGATGAGTTTAAGGGTATGTCTACACTATGAAATTAGGTCGATTTTATAGAAGTCAATTTTTTAGAAATCAATTTTATACGTCGATTGTGTGTGTCCCCACTAAGCGCATTAAGTCAGTGGAGTGCGTCCACAGTACTGAGGCTAGTGTTGACTTTTGGAGCATTGCACTGTGGGTAGCTATCCCACAGTTCCCGCAGTCTCCGCCGCCCACTGGAATTCTGGATTGAGCTCCCAATGCCTGATGGGGCAAAAAAATTGTCGCAAGTGGTTTTGGGTACATGTCGTCAGGCCCCACTCCGTCCATTCCTCTCTCCCTCCCTCCGTTTCTTGACTTTTTTCCTGGGTTACCCATGCAGACGACATACCATGGCAAGCATGGAACCCTCTCAGCTCACCGTCACCATACGTCTCCTGGGTGCTGCTGGCAGACATGGTACTGCATTGCTACACAGCAGCAGCTCCTTGCCTTCGCGGCAGCAGACAGTGAAGTACGACTGCTAGCCATCGTCGTTGTCTCCTGGGTGCTCCTGACTGACCTAGGTGAGGTCGGTCAGGGCGACTGGGCAGACATGGGTGCTCCTGGCAGACCTTGGTGAGGTCTGTCAGGGGCGCCTGGACATAAATGGTAGTGACTCCCGGTCATTCTCTTTTTTAAGTTTCGTCTCATGATGATTCAGTCCTGCCTGAAATATCATGTGAGCTGGAGGCTTCTGCCTCAGGCTGCTCTCCCAGCCAGCAGCAGCGCGCGGTCGCACCTACCCCTTGCTCCCATGTCTCATGAAGCCTGGACAGTAGTAAGGAGCAGTTCAACTATAGGCTGAGCAAGTGCAAAATGGTGGTAAAATGTGCCTTTGGATGTTTAAAAGCTCAGTGGCACTGTTTGCTGACTAGGCTGTTTGCGATTAGAAGAGCACAGCAAGGCATGCTGCGCATCAGAGAGGCTTTGAAAACCAGTTTCATGACTGGCCAGGCTTCTGTGTGACAGCTGTGTGTGTTTCTCCTTGATGCAAATCCGCCCTCTTTGTTGATTTTAATTCCCTGTAAGCCAACCCTGTAAGCCATGTCGTCAGTTGCCCCTCCCTCCGTGACAGCAACGGCAGACAATCGTTTTGCGCCTTTTTTCCGCTCAGCTCAGCCGCCGCTGTTGTGTCCTGGGTGCTGCTGGCAGCAGACAGTGCAGTAGGACTGCAAACAGTCGTCATCCAACGACCGCTTCTGCTGCCACTCTGCTCTCCTGTTCTCCTGCAGACGCCATACCACGGCAAGCATGGAGCCCGCTCAGATCACGGCGGCAGTTATGAGCATTGTAAACACCACACGCATTATCCTGCAATATATGAAGCATCAGAAACTTCAAAAGCAGGCGAGGAGGTGATGGCAGCGTAGTGTCAAGAGTGATGAGGACATGGACACAGACTTCTCTCAAAGCACGGGTCCTGGCAATTTGGACATCATGGTGGTAATGGGGCAGGTTCATGCCGTGGAACGCCGATTCTGGGCCCGGGAAACAAGCACAGACTGGTGGGACCGCATAGTGTTGCAGGTCTGGGATGAAACTTTTGCATGCATAAGGACACTTTCATGGAACTTTGTGACTTGCTTTCCCCTACCCTGAAGCTCAAGAATACCAAGATGAGAACAGCCCTCACAGTTCACAAGCGAGTGGCGATAACCCTCTGGAAGCTTGCAACGCCAGACAGCTACCGGTAAGTTGGGAATCAATTTGGAGTGGGCAAATCTACTGTGGGGGCTGCTGTGATCCAAGTAGCCAACGCGATCACTGACCTGCTGCTATCAAGGGTAGTGACTCTGGGAAATGTGCAGGTCATAGTGAATGGCTTTGCTGCAATGGGATTCCCTAACTGTGGTGGGGCGATAGACGGAACGCATATCCCTATCTTGGGACCGGAGCACCAAGGCAGCCAGTACATAAACCGAAAGGGGTACTTTTCAATGGTGCTGCAAGCACTGGTGGATCACAAGGGATGTTTTACCAACATCAACATGGGATGGCCGGGAAAGGTACATGACGCTCACATCTTTAGGAACTCTGTTCTGTGTGAACAGCTGCAGCAAGGGATTTACTTTCCAGACCAGAAAATAACCATTGGGGATGTTGAAATGCCTATAGTTATCCTTGGGGACCCAGCCTACCCCTTAATGCCATGGGTCATGAAGCCATACACAGGCACCCTGGACTGTAGTCAGGAGCTGTTCAACTATGGGCTGAGCAAGTGCAGAATGGTGGTAGAATGTGCATTTGGATGTTTAAAAGCACGCTGGCGCAGTTTACTCACTCGGTTAGACCTCAGCGAAACCAATATTCCCATCGTTATTACTGCTTGCTGTGTGCTCCACAATATCTGTGAGAGTAAAGGGCAGACGTTTATGGTGGGGTGGGAGGTTGAGGCAAATCGCCTGGACACTAATTACGCACAGCTAGACACCAGGGTGGTTAGAAGAGCACAGCAGGGTGTGCTGCGCATCAGAGAAGCTTTGAAAACCAGTTTCATGACTGGCCAGGCTACGGTGTGAAAGTTCTGTTTGTTTCTCCTTGATGAAAACCCGCCCCCTTGGTTCACTCTACTTTCCTGTAAGCCAACCCCACTCCCCTCCCCCCTTTGATCACCGCTTGCAGAGGCAATAAAGTCATTGTTGTTTCAAATTCATGCATTCTTTACTAATTTGTCACACAAATGGGGGAATAACTGCCAAGGTAGCCCGGGAGGGGTGAGGCAGGAGGGAAGCACCGGGTGGGGTGATGGAGGATGGGAGGAGGGAAGGACAAGGCCACACTTTACTTCAAAACTTATTGAATGCCAGCTTTCTGTTGCTTGGGCAGTTCTCTGGGGTAGAGTGGTTGAGTGCCCGGAGGCCCCCTCACCGCGTTCTTGGACGTCTGGGTGAGGAGGCTATGGAACTTGGGGAGGAGGGCGGTTTGTTACACAGGGGCTTCAGTGGTGGTCTGTGCTCCTGCTGCCTTTCCTGCACCTCAACCATACACTGGAGCATATCAGTTTGATCCTCCAGTAGCCTCAGCATTGCTTCCTGCCTCCTCTCATCATGCTGACACCACCTATCATCTTGATCCCGCCACCTCTCCTCTTGCTCCTGCCACCTGTCCTCTCGCACATCCCTCCTGTCCTCGCGTTCATTTTATGCTTTCCTGCACGCTGACATTGTCTGCCTCCATGCATTCTGCTGGGCTCTTTCAGTGTGGGAGGACTGCATGAGCTCAGAGAACATTTAATCATGAGTGCATTTTTTTGCCTTCTAATCTTTGCTAGCCTCTGGGATGGAGATGGTAGGGGGAACATTGAAACATTTGCAGCTGCAGGAGAAAAAAAAGGGAGAGTTGTATTTAAAAAGACATATTTTAGAGAACAATGGGTAGCCTCTTTCACGGTGAACCAAGCTGTTAACATTACATAGCCTCTTATTTTGAGTCATAGAAGCTCAGGGTTGGGAGGGAATCCCCAGACAGATTTTTGCCCCAGATCCCTAAATGTCCCCTCAAGGATTGAAGTTATAACCCTGGGTTTAGTAGGCCAATGCTCAAACCACTGAGCTATCCCTCCCCTGCTGGTTTGGTGTGAGAGATCACACATGCAGGGCCGGCGGGCAACAGAATTTGGCTTGCAGGCAGACATGGTAAGCCATTTCTTTTGGCTTCTTTAACCTTCATAACATGTGGGAATGGTTTCAAACAGCAGCGCCCCCATTTCCCATACCAAGAACCTATTGGGTTGGCCATTTAAAATGGGTTGGCCATTTAAAAGGAGGGGCTGTGGTTTTCGGGTTAACGTGCAGCAACACAGAGAGATAAAGAACGGATGTTGCTTGAATGCCAGCAAACACTGGGACTATACGCTGCCATGCTTTGTTATGCAATGAATCCAGACTACGTGCTACTGGCCTGCCGTGGTAAAGTGTCCTACCATGGAGGACAGAATAAGGCTGCCCTCCCCAGAAACCTTTTGCAAAGGCTTTGGGAGTACATCCAGGAGAGCTTCATTGAGATGTCCCTGGAGGATTTCTGCTCCATCCCCATACACGTTTACAGACTTTTCCAGTAGCTGTACTGGCTGTGAATGCATCCCAAGTCTTCAGGGCAAATTAATCATTAAACACACTTGCTTTTAAACCATGTATTATATTTACAAAGGTACACTCACCAGAGGTCCCTTCTCCGCCTTCAAGGTCTGGGAGCCCACCTTGGGAGGGTACTGGCTCCAGGGTGATAAACAGTTCCTGGCTGTCGAGGAAAACGGTTTCTCCGCTTGCTTTCTGTGCGCTATCTTCAACCTCCTCCTCCTCATCATCTTCCTCGTCCCCAAAATCTGCATCCCTGTTGCATAAGAATCCATTGATGGAGTCCACGCACAGGGGTGGGGTAGTTGTAGGAACACCCCCTAGAATGGCATGCAACTCATCATAGAAGTGGCATGTCTGGGGCTTTGACCCAGAGCGGCCGTTTGCCTCTCTGGTTCTTTGGTAGGCTTGTCTGAGCTCCTTAAGTTTCACGCGGCACTGCTGCGCGTCCCTGTTATAGCTTCTGTCCTTCATGCCCTTGGAGATTTTTTCAAATATTCCAGCATTTCATCTTTTGGAATGGAGTTCTGATAGCATGGATTCCTCTCCCCATACAGCGATCAGATCCAGTACCTCCTGTTCAGTCCATGCTGGAGCTCTTTTGCGATTCTGGCACTGCATGGTCACCTGTGCTGATAAGCTCTGCATGGTCACCTGTGCTGACCATCTCGCCATGCTGGTCAAACAGGAAATGAAATTCAAAAGTTCCCGGGGCTTTTCCTGTCTACCTGGCCAGTGCATCTGAGTTGAGAGTGCTGTCCAGAGCGGTCACGATGGAGCACTCTGGGATAGCTCCCGGAGGCCAATACCGTCAAATTGCGTCCACACTACCCCAAATTCAACCCAGCAAGTTTGATTTCAGCACTAATCCCCTCGTCAGGGAGGAGTCCAGAAATCAATTTTAAGAGCCCTTTAAGTCAACAAAAATGGCTTCGTCGTGTGGACGAGTGCAGGGTTAAATCAATCTAACGCTGGTAAATTCTCCCTAAACTCGTAGTGTAGACCAGAGCTAAGACTTGGTGGGAAGCATCTGAGGCAACATCTCTCAGTGCAGGTACTCAGCCAATGTCGCAAAGGAGCAGGTGGGGATGGGCAGAGGCCTCCAGCCTACCATTTAACAGGGTATGTTCAGCATCACCTCTGATGCAGGCTCCCTGTCCTGCTGCAGCAGTATTCAGGGTCTGCTGTGGGACAGGAAGCAGAGGCTGATAGAGGAAGAGACTGTTCTTTAGCAGTTCTGGGTCCCATGTTCCTCTCTCCTCTCTCAAAGAGCAGGGAGAGAGCAGCAGACTCTTGAGTTGGCAGCTGCTCAACAATGTCTGAGGATCTAATGGACTAAGGCCACCCCACTAAGGGATGTCATGTTTGATGCTGCTCCGAGAGTTCTGTTCCTTCTCAGCTCAGGTGGGAGTGGGGGAGTGCCTCTCCAGGGGAGCTGGAATAGGAAAGGGGAAGCGAGGTACATTGGAGGAGGGAGGGTGAGGCAGGGCCAGATAAGGGATGGTTTTGTGGAGTGGGTGAAGTAGGGAGTGTGGTATTGCAAGGAAGGGTGGCATGGAGCACCAGGGCATGTTGAATGGGATTTTTGTGGGGGGAGGGAATGAAGATAATGGGTTCCACTCTAAAACCTTCTTCTAGGGGTCCCACTTCCCACTATCTACCTAGTGACTCAGGACTTGGTGGTTCTGCTGGTGGTTCTGCTACTGTTCTTCAGCCCAGGTAAGGGGGAGCAAGTACAGTGTAATTCTGGAACAGGGAGTGAAAGGGGGGGGGGCTTCTGAGAGGGGAGGAGTTAGGGGGCTGAGCACGGAGATGGAGGTGTAATCTGCCAAAGAGGAGTATGAGGGAGAGGAAAGCAAGGATGGAAAGCCAGGGGCTTGTTGTGGGGGAGAAGATTGTCGGGGTTAGGGCAGGCTAGTTCTGGGGACTGAAGCAGAAAGACTAACTGGGGGGAAGTAGGGAACAATATGGCCTACTCTGGAAATGGGCTTGCATTTGGGGAAAGAGAAAGGGAATAAAAACATTCTTACCTCTAGATGTAGGTCCAGGCATTTTAAATAATTTACAGATATGATTAAGATGAAGGCTTTGTGGATTTTAAGGCCAGAAGAGACTGCTGTGATCACTCAGTTTGACCTTCTGCATACCACAGGCCATAAGACTGAATTAATTCCTGCATCTAGTCCAATAGTTGTTGATGAACTAGGTCATTTCTTCAATCAAAATAATCAATCTTGATTTAAAACAAAACACAAAACAAAACAAAACAAAAACCCAAACCATGTTAAGCTGTTCCACTGGCTAATTAGCATCACTGCTTAAAAATGTATGCCTTATTTCTAGTCTGACTTTGTTTAGCTTTAACTTCCAGGCATTGGATTTTGTTAAACCTTTCTCCATTAGACTGGAGAGCCCTCTATTATCTAATTTTTGTTCCCCATATAGATATTTAATGGGTGACAGATTTTTATAATTTCAAAATGACATTAAAAGGCCACCCCAAATCTTTCATGCAAGCTAAAAGCCTCCCCTTTCTCTGTGTGTGGGGGGAAGGGGAGAAACCCTGAATATAATCTAAAGATCAGTGAATTATCCTATGACAGCTTACTTTGCTTCAGAGCCTTTGGTGAGGGACCTTGTCAAAGGCTTTCTGAAAATCTAAGTACACTCTATCCCCTGGATTCCCCCTTGTCCACATGCTTGTTGACTGCCTCAAAGCTCCATTATCAGGTTCTTGGCCTTGAAACTGCAGAAAATACCTCTGAAGAGTCAGCTGGTGGAATGGAAAGGAGAGTTTTATGGGACATTCCTGAGGATGGCTGCTCAGCCCAATTTACAAGGCAATTAAGACTGTCCATAAAGGGATTTTCAGCCATTCAAAAAAGACAGATGATATTTGTCGAGGATTCTGTGCTAAGAAGAATGGAAACAAAATTCTACAAGGATCATGCAGACCACAGGACAGTGTGCTGTCTTCCTAGAGCCAAGATGCAACTACATCACTGGATGGGCTTCTGAAGTTGGTGGGCAAGGATCTGCTGGTAATGGTCCATATCGGCACTAATGATGACATGTCTTCACATGATACCTCACAGATCATAGATGACTTCAGAGATTTTGGAAGGGTGCAGGAGAGGAATGTCCATATAATCTTCTCAGATATATCACTTGTCCAACAAGCAAAGAAAGACAGAAGGCGTAAGATTCTGGAAATGAACAGCAGGCTAGATAAGTGGTGTAAGGTGGAGAGTTTGGTGGAACATTGGTCCACCTTCTATGGAGAGAGGGAGCTGTACACATTAGATAGTTTCCATCCCAGTAAAAAGAGAATCCAATTTTCAAGGATATTCTAGACATGAGGGCATTAAACAAACAATAATAGTGGGGAGAGTGAATAGGGGAGCAAAATTATGATGTCAAGAGTAGATTTAATCAGGACACCAAGGGACTTGAAAAGAAGAAATACTTTCCCTGCCTACACATTAACGCTAGGAGTCTGTGTAAGAAACAAGAGGAATTGGACTTGCTTATTTATGAGCATAAATTTGACTTGTCTACACAGATAAAGCACAAGATGAGGTGTGTGTTAGTGTGTACTACAGAGCACCGAATCATACTAGAGAACAGGTGACTGGCTCCTTAAACACCTATCGCTAATGGGTATGGAAAAAAGCTGCATTATCATAGTGCACATCAATCTTAATGACGTCTGCTGGAAGTCTCATGCTGACAGTACTGAAATGTCCTTGGGATGTCTAAGAATTATAGAAAGTAAATTCCTAACGCAAAGTGTTGCGTCCAACATGGGAGAATTATTTTAGAACTTGTCTTGATAGATACAGGAATAGATTTCTGAACTAAAAATAAGTTGGTGCTTAGGTACAAGTGACCATGACTTGATTACAGGTTTCAGACTTTGGCCCTGGGTCTCTGATACGTCACACATAATAATTACAAGATATATATTTTCTGGATATGGTATATTACTGATCGGTACCTTCTTAAGCCCTTTATCCAAGCTGTTCAAAGGCAAGATCAGAACAGCTCAGTTGCACCAGATTCCTGGATTTCTTGCATCAGATCTTCAGTTTACTCCACACTGAGTAACACAAGGCAGATGTGGAATGTTTATATGAATGCATTACAGTGGAGAACAGCTTGTACAAGAATCCCTGTATTTTTCAGTCATGCCTTAAAAACTGTTCCGTGGAGCACTTATCCTTGCTACAGTAAACAATTTAGCAGAAAAAAGCCAAAAGAGGATGCCAATTTCAGAGCTAAAAGTTTGGGACAGGGGACTCTCCCGGTCCTTGCCGCAGTGAATAGACTGGTGTTTGCCCTTGCAGCTCCAACCCTTCTCTACCCAAAACCTTTCTCAATAATTGAGGGGGAAAGGGTTATTTGTCAGTAGTCACATGCCTGGCCTGGCAGCCATGGAACAGTTTTGAGTAGTACTAAGTTTTACACACATGTTCCTCAAAACGCTAGGTTCTTATCACTGATGGAACAGATTGTAAGACCACAAGGAACCACTGATCATCTAGTCCGACCTCCTGCATAACTCAGGACATAGAATAAATACCCTGTTCCTGCTGACCATCCCTCAGATCTTCACTACTGCCAGGAAACTTAGGACATAAGCATTTTTTTATGATTAATTGACTCTCTGGATGTTTGGCAAGTTTTAGTGAATGTGGCCTTAAATTGTTTCATGTAATGCAAAAAGTTTGGAATTACACAATTGGAACAAACAATCTTCCATTGAAGCCAATGGGAGCAGGACTGAATCAAATATAAAATAACAGTTCCAATGGCACATCCTGATGAAGATTTATCATGCTGTACACTCTGTATTTTAAATACTTGGCTTTCATTTCCTTGATTGCACAAATCTTCAATGTAATTTACACAAATTATGATTTCTGCAGTGCATTTGAGATTCCAAATTCTGCTGGGATTGTTTATCATGGAAATAACTATGTGTGTAGGAGTCTCTTAATTGTAGATAAGAAAACAATGTTAATTTCATCTTTGGGGACTGAAGGTGGAGAAAAGGACTATGCAGTTTGTTCAAAAGAAATGCAAAGCCTGAATCAGTGCATTTGCCAGAGGCTTTATTGCAGAAGTTTTGCGTCTATCACCAAGTGTAACACCAGTGAAAACAAAGCTCTTGTAATCTCTGGAATTCACAAGTGAGTTACAGTTTATATTATCACATTAATGTCCATAAATTTCAGACTAATGCTTCCTTTTGATTTAATTTTTTTCTCATGGTATCACGCGTGGAGTAAAACATTTTTAATATAACTTATGTTAACAGGCACCAAAGAATGTGATTTTTTTTTTCATTTGATTTACCATGTCTGAGTTCAAATCAATGCTAATTTTAAGACTATTGAACGGTGAATGTTTTCATTCAGTACAGTACAACAATTTTATTTTTTACAGACCAGCATTTCTCATTCATATTGTATCCTCAAATCTTTACAGAGTTGAAAAAATAATAGCAGGGGGAAGAGAAAAATGAAGGGGTATAGATATGACAGATACTTGAGTTTATAGCAGTAAACTTCCAATAGTTCCTTTCTGTACTAAGGATAGAGGAACCAAAAAAGCTTAATTCAGATTAATGTAGGACTGGAAGGAACTTAATGGATCATCATATTGAATCTGCTGTTATCACAGGCAACCCCATCCTATTGTCCCATCCATAAACTTGTCAAGCTCCATCTTGAACTATTATGGGTTGTTTCCCCTCACTATTCTCCTAGGACCTCCTACTTCTGAGGGTTAGAAACCTTTTTCCAATTTCCAGCCATTTATTCATGGCCAGTTTATAGCCATTTGTTTTTGTACCAATATTGTCCTTTAGCTTAAACAGCCCTTCTCCCTCCCTAGTGTTTCCTCTCCTGATGTATTTTATAGAGGTCAATCATGTCCTTTCTCAGCCTTTGTTTTGCTAGGTTAAACAAACCAAGCTCTTTAGTCTTCTCTCAGAAGATAGTACTTCACCCACCTTGTCTCTCTAATATCCTCAGACTGACATGACTACAACTACACTGCATATAGCATAAATTCTTATTGGTACTTAAAGTGCATGACCTTCATAAAATGTAGATGTTTATATGAATCTTTACAGTTTGAAAATCAAGCTTCAAATCTAATGAAAACAAGGCTGTTTTTGCACAGAATTCTGGTATTGCTATTTCTGGTGCTGGCTACCATCAGGAATTAGATAAATGAATATGTGGTCATGAAAATAATGTCACTGACTACAGTCACATATATTGCATACATAAGCTACATAAAGTTCCCAGCTTAACCATGACTTGACACACATCTGCGTTCTGTAAAGGCTAAGCAGAGTAGATGCTTTCTAACCTCTTTTGTCACATTGGCAGCAACAGGAATATTTAGGCTGAATACAGGAAAATCTTCCTAACAATGAGATTTATGAAAATGTGGAATGCTCTCCCAGGAGAAAGCATGGAAATCCCTCCCTTGAAACATGTAAAATTAGCTGAACAAAACTGTACCCAATATATATATAGCAACATACAAAATTATATAATACACAAGGAGAGAAAAGAGAACAATCCTGTATTGGCTGAGGTGATGAATTACATCCATCTCTAATTACTATTAATCTATGAATAACTTTTAGTATTTATTCATTCAGTTTATACAGTGCAACTATCAATAACTCAAGTCACAAAAACAAAATACTCTAGTCAGATTTTTATAATTTCAAAATGTCATTAAAAGGCCATCACAATTCCAAATAAAATCTTTCATGCAAGCTAAAAGCCTCCCCTTCCTCTTGAGAACGAAAAACACCTGAGTATAATCTAAAGATTTTCAGGTTGAATGTCCCAGCTGATCTCAACTTCTGAGTTGCCCCTTAGGGATAGAGGATCTTTAAAATTGCCAAGATCCAAATTACAAATGGCTTTATAGATCAAAACTGAATACTTTTAATTCAGAAGTGCAAGATAATGCACATTGGAAGGAACACGGAGAATTACTCATACACATTCATGAGTTCTAAATTAACTTTTAACCACTCAGGAGACAGACCTGCCCCTCATTGTGTACAGCTCAATGAAAACATTTTCTCAAGGAAAGGACCACTCAGAAAAGCAAACACAATGTTAGCCTTTATTAGGGAAGTGATAGAGGATAATACAGAATATATTATAATGCCATTACATAATTTTTTGGGATGTCCTTGCAGTGAATGATGTGTTCAGTTCTAGTCCCAATTCAAAAACTATTTTGCAAGAAATGGAGACGTCCAGAGAGGGGAAATGAATATGATTGGAGGCATGGTATTGCATATGAGAAGAGATGATGGGGGTGATTAAGTTTAGAGAGGTAACATAATAGCCATATATAAAATAAATATGAGTATTTTGGGCACTCTTAGTTACCCTGCTCTACAAGAGCAAAGGAACATCCAAAACATTTACACATTTAAAGCTTGTGCTTCCTCTGAATACATTATGACTATTTTTTTATTTTACCTGAAAACTAAGTGGAGCCAAAACTAAGTGTGTCTGGTGCAGAAGTGTAACATGTGCTCCTTTCCTGCATGGTACACTTTCCTCCCTGTGGAAGGAAAAGGCCCAGGTAGAGACCGTCGAATCATGGAAGTCAATGAATGGCTATGCAGGTGGTGTCAGTGAGAAGGCTTTCAATTCTATGACCATGGGATGGTGTTCCAAGAAGAAGGATTGCTAGGCAGAGATGGGCTCCACCTAACAAAGAGAGGGAAGAGCATCTTCGCAAGCAGGCTGGCTAACCTAATGAGGAGAGCTTAAAACTAGGTTCACTGGGGGAAGGAGACCAAAGCCCTGAGGTAAGTGGGGAAGCAGGATACCAGGAGGAAGCATGAACAGGAGAGTGCAAGAGGTGAGGACTCCCGCTTCATACTGAGAAAGCAGGACGATCAGTGAGTTATCTTAAATGCTTATACACAAATGCAAGAAGCCTGGGAAACACGCAGGGAGAACTCGAAGTCCTGGCACAGTCAAGGAACTATGATGTGATTGGAATAACAGAGACTTGGTGGGATAACTTACATGACTGAAGTACTGTCATGAATGGATATAAACTGTTAAGGAAAGACAGGCAGGGCAGAAAAGGTGGGGGAGTTGCATTGTATGTAAGAGAGCCGTATGGCTGCTCAGAGCCCTAGTATGAAACTGCAGAAAAACCTGAGAGTCTCTGGATTAAGTTTAGAACTGTGAGCAACAAGGGTGATGTTGTGGTAGCAGTCTGCTTTAGACCACCAGACGAGGGGGATGAGATGGACGAGGCTTTCTTCAGGCAACTAACAGAAGTTACTATATCACAGCCCCTGGTTCTCATGGGGGACCTCAATCTGCAGGGAGAGCAATACAGCAGTGCACAGACAATCCAGAAAGTTTTTGGAAAGTGTAGGGGACAATTTCCTGGTGCAAGTGCTGGAGGAACCAACTAGGGGCAGAGCTCTTCTTGACCTGCTGCTCACAAGCAAGGAAGAATTGGCAGGGGAAGCAAAAGTCGATGGGAACCTGGGAGGCAGTGACAATGAGATGATCAGGTTCAGGATCCTGACAAAAGGAAGAAAGAAGAGCAGCAGAATACAGACCCTAGATGTCAGAAAAGCAGAGTTTGACTTCCTCAAGGAACTGATGGGCAGGATCCCCTGGGAGAATAACATGAGGGGGGAAGGAGACCAGGAGATCTGGCTGTATTTTAAAGAATCCTTATTGAGGTTGCAGGAACAAACCACCCTGATGTGTAGAAAGAATAGTAAATATGGCACGCGACCAGCTTGGCTTAAAAGTGAAATCCTTGCTGATCTTAAACATGAAAAAGAAGCTTACAAGAAGTGGAAGCTTGGACAAATGACCAGGGAGGAGTATAAAAATATTGCTCAAGCATGCCGGAGTGAAATCAGGAAGGCCAAATCACAATTGGAGTTTCAGCGAGCAAGGGATGTTAAGAGTAACAAAGAAGGTTTTCAACAGGTATGTTAGCAACAAGAAGGTGGTCAGGGAAAGTGTGTACCCCTTACTGAATGAGGGAGGCAACCTACTGACATAGGATGTGGAAAACACTAATGTACTCAAAGCTTTTTTTGCCTCTGTCTTCACAAACAAGGTCAGTTCCCAGACTACTGAACTGGGCAGCACAGTATGGGGAGGAGGTGACCAGCCCTCTGTGGAGAAAGAAGTGGTTCAGGACTATTTAGAAAAGCTGGAAGAGCACAAGTCCATGGGGCTGGATGCACTGCATCTGAGGGTACTAAAGGAGTTGGCTGATGTGATTGCAGAGCCATTGGCCATTATCTTTGAAAACTCATGGCGATCGGGGGAAGTCCCGGATGACTGGAAAAAGGCTAATATAGTGCCCTTCTTTAAAAAAAAGGGAGGAGGAGGATCCGGGGAACTACAGGCCAGTCATCCTCAACTCAGTCCCTGGAAAAAACCATGGAGTAGATCCTCAAGGAATCAATTTTGAAGCACTTCGAGGAGAGGAAAGTGATCAGGAACAGTCAGCATGGATTCACCAAGGGCAAGTCATGCCTGACTAACTGAATTGCCTTCTATGATGATATAACTGGGTCTGTGGATGAGGAGAAAGCAGTGGATATGTTATTCCTTGACTTTAGCAAAGCTTTTGATACGGTCTCCCACAAGTATTCTTGCCAGCAAGTGAAAGAAGTACAGGCTGGATGAATGGACTGTAAGGTGGAGAGAAAGTTGGCTAGATAATCAGGCTCAACGGATAGTGATCAATGGCTCCATGTCTAGTTGGCAGACAGTATCAAGCGGACTGCCCGAAGGGTCGGTCCAAGGGCCCATTTTGTTCAATATATTTATTAATGATCTGGAGGATGGTGTGGATTGCACCCTCAGCAAGTTTTCAGATGACACTAAACTGGGAGGAGTGGTAGATACACTGGAGTGTAGGGATATGATACAGATGGACCTAGAGAAATTAGAGGATTGGGCCAAAAGAAATCTGATGAGGTTCAACAAGGACAAGTGCAGAGTCCTGCACTTAGGATGGAAGAATCCCATGCACTGCTACAGACTAGGGACCGAGTGGCTACGCAGCAGTTCTGCAGAAAAGGACCTAGGGGTTACAGTGGATGAGAAGCTGGATATAAGTCAACCGTGTGCCCTTGTTGCCAAGAAAGCTAACGGCATTTTGGGCTGTATAAGTAGGAGCACTGCCAGCAGACTGAGGGACTTGATCATTCCCCTCTATTCAACATTGGTGAGGTCTCACCTGGAGTACTGTGTCCAGTTTTGGGCCCCACACCACAAGAAGGATGTGAAAAAATTGGAAGGAGTCCAGCAGAGGGCAACAACAATCATTAAGGTGCTGGAGCTCATGATTTATGAGGAGAGGCTGAGGGAACTGGGTTATTTAGTCTGCAGGAGAGAAGATCGAGGGGGGATTTGATAGCTGCTTTCAACTACCTGAAAGGGGGTTCCAAACAGGATGGGTCTAAACTGTTCTCAGTGGTACCAGATGACAGAACAAGGAGTAATGGTCTCAAGTTGCAGTGGGGGAGGTTTAAGTTGGATATTAGGAAAAAACTTTTTCACTAGGAGGATGATGAAGCACTGGAATGGGTTACCTAGGGAGGTGATAGAATTTCCTTCCTTAGAGGTTTTTAAGGGCTGGCTTGACAAATCCCTGGCTGGGATGACTTAGTTGGGGATTGATCCTGCTTTGAACAGGGGGTTGGACTAGATGACCTCCTGAGGTCCCTTCCAACCCCGAAATTCTATGATTCTAAGTAAGTGATTAGCTGAATTCAGGCTATACCCGAAGACTACCTGAAAACCACAGCAGTCTCTGAAGTACAGCATGTTGCAGTAACCAGCTGAAGGAGACAAAGGCGTGAATAACACACATGTGATTGATGTGATAAAGGTTTATAGATTTTGAGGCCAGAAGGTACCATTGTGATCATCTAGTCTGAGGTCCTGTATAACATGGGCCATAGAACTTTCCCAAAATAATTCCTAGAGCAAATGTTTTAGAAAACCATCCAATCATGATTCAAATATTGCCACTGAGGGAGAATCCACCACAACTCTGGGTAAAAATTGTTCCAATGGTTAATTACTGTCACTGTTGAAAATATACACCTTATTTCCACTCTGAATTTGTGTAGCTTCAGCTGCCAGCCACTGGATTATGCGATACCTTTCTCTGCTAGACTGAAGAGCCCATTATTAAATACTTGTTCCCTATGTAGATACTTATAAACTGTGATCAAGTCACCCCTTAACCTTCTAGCTAGCAAACAGGAGCATCTAACAGGGGCGTTTTTCAGATGAATGAGGTGCGACTATGGGACCCTGGGGGTGAATTTGTGTGCTGAGCCTAGAAGCCTGCTAGGTAAGCCTGAGAGCTTATTAATAAGGCTTCGATCCCTATGCCCTTCAGCACCCATTAACCAGGGGGCAGTGCTACTAAAGGACAACAGTGGTTTAAAAAGCCAGCTCCTAAGATATCAGATGAGCTAGCAAACAGGAGACGCTATCAGGGGAGGTTTGTGATGGAGCTGAGAGAGGGAACATGATAGCTTGATACACCTGATTAACATTTTCAAAACTTAGAGCAATAAACAGTTCCCCCCCTTCACCCCCATTCCCACCCCCACAAAAACCAGTCAAAGACCAAAAAACCCAATAAAAAAACACGGCAGGAGTAAAAAGAATGCAGGCAGAATTCTAGAAGCAGAATAGTGGTTAAATCACCAGGACCACACGGTATTCTCCTAAGAGTTCTGATGGAATTCAAATAGTAATTCTGCAATTTCGTAAGTGTGATATGTAACCTATCATTTAAATCTGCTCCTGTACCAGATGACTAGAGGATAGCTAATGTGACAACAATTTTTTAAAGAAAGACTCCAGAGGCAATCCTGGCAATTACACGTCAATAAGCCTAACTTCAGTCCTGGGCAAAATGGGTTGAAACTATAGTAAAGAACAGAATTATCAGCCACATAGATGAACATGATTTGTTGGGGGAAGAGTCAACATGGCTTTTGTAAAGGGAAATAATGCCTCATCCATCTACTTGAATACTTTGAGGGGATCAGCAAACATGTGGACAAGGGTGATCAAATGGATATGGTGTATTTGGACTTTCAGAAAGCCTTTGACAAGGTCTCTCACCAAAGGCTCTGAAGCAAAATAAGCAGTCATGGGATTAGATGGGAGGTCCTCTCCTGGACAACTAATTGATTAAAATAGAGGAAACAAAGGGTAGGAATAAATGGTCAGTTTTCAGAATGCAGAGAGATAAATAGTGTTTTCTCCCAGTGATCTGGATTGGGACCATGCTGTTCAACATATTCAGAGAATGAAAAAAGGGTAAACCGTGAGGTGGCAAAATTTGCAGATGATACAAAACTACTCAAAATAGGTAAGTCCCAAGCAGACTGCGAAGAATTACAAACGGATCTCACTAAACTGGGTGACTGGGCAACAAAATGGCAAATGAAATTCAGTGTTGATCAATGCAAAGTAATGCACATTGGAAAACATAATCCCAACTATACACAGAAAATGATGGGGTCTAAATTAGCTGTTACTACTCAAGAAAGAGATCTTGGAGTCATTGCGGATAGTTCTCTGAAAACATCGGCTCAATGTGCAGCAGCAGTCAAAAAACTAGCAGAATATTAGGAAAGGGCTAGATAATAGTACAGAATATATTATAATGCCACTATATAAATCCATGGTATGCCCACACTTTGAATATTCATGCAGTTCTGGTCATCCCATCTCAAAAAAGATATATTAGAATTGGAAAAGGTACAGCGAAGGGCAACAAAAATGCTTAAGACTATGGAACAGCTTCTGTATGAGGTGAGATTAAAAAGTATGGGACTTTTCAGCTTAGTAAAGAGATAACTAAAGGGGATATGATAGAGGTCTAGAATATCATCAGTGGTGTGAAGAAAGTGAATAGGGCAGTGTTATTTACTCCTTCATGTAACACAAGAACCAGGGGTCACCCAAGGAAATTAATAGGCAACAGGTTTAAAACAAACATAAGGAAGTACTTCTTCTCACAACACACAATCCACAGGTGGAACTCATTGCCAGGAGATGTTGTGAAGGTCAAAAGTATAACATGGTTCAAAAAAGAATTAGATAGGTCCATTGATAGCTATTAGTCAAGGGTGAGGGATGCAACCCCATGCTCTGGGTGACCCAAGCCTCTGATTGCCAGAAGCTGAGAGTAGATGGCAGGGGATGATTGCCTATTTTGTTCATTCCTCTGAAGCATCTGGCAATGGCCACTGTCAGAAGACAAGACACTGGGCTTGATGGACCATTGACCTGACCCAGTATGGCCATTCTTAAGTTATGTTCTTTTGTTCTCTTTGTTAAGCTAAATAGATAGATTCAAGGATATCAATCACTATATGGCCAGACTTAAAGCTGAGTAACTACATCATCTACATCCAATGAAACCGATGTATTGCTAATTGTCATCAACATAGTACTTAAACCATGTCTTTTTCTTCCTAGCAGTTTCATATTTACATAAGAACAGCTATACTGCGTCAGACCAAAGGTCCATCTAGCCCTGTATCCTGCCTTCCGACAGCGGCCAATGTTAGATGCCCCAGAGAGAATGAACAGGACAGGTAATAATCAAGTGATCCATCCCATTGCCCGCTCCCAGCTTCTGCAAACAGAGGCTAGGTACACCATCCATTCCCATCCTGGCTAAATACATTGTTGGGATGGAAGACACTAAAAGTTAACTGAAATTGCATGAAAGGAACTTATCTACAAGAATATATCCAATATGTTATTTTATGAAAAAGGATCTTCAGCAAAACACACAACATTCATGACCCTACAAGCTTTTTTGTAATAATTAGGATTGTTTCCTGATTTTGTGTTTTTCATTCTAGATGTTTTCAACAATCAGACTATGAATAACTGCAGCAGCAATTCTTCTGCTAAAGACTTTTATCTCATTGGATTTCCTGCACTTCAAGATTTCCAGATCCCTCTTTTCTTTGTATTTTTCTTATTCTACATGCTAATACTAATTGGTAATATCATTATTATAGCTGTAGTTGTGGTTGATCATACACTTCACAAACCCATGTACTTTTTCCTAACTAATCTCTCTGTCTTAGATATACTGTTTACAACTACTACCATTCCCAAAATGCTGGCAATGTTTCTGGTCAATGCCAAAACTATTTCTTTTCATGTCTGCTTTCTGCAGATGTATTGTTTTCATGGTCTGTCAGTGACTGAATCGCTGCTTCTTGTAGTGATGTCTTATGATCGTTATGAAGCAATTTGTAATCCTTTGCATTACCCAGTTAAAATGACAAAGAGAGTAAACATTCAACTGGCAGCATGTGCCTGGGTAACTGCATTGTTAATACCAATACCTGCCATCTTCCAGACCTCTCAGTTAACATTTGGTGAAACAACCACAGTTTACCATTGCTTTTGTGATCACCTGGCAGTTGTGCAAGCAGCATGTTCAGATTTCAGTGCCTCTTTTCAGACTTTTTTGGGGTTTTCCATTGCCATGACTGTTTCAGTCGTGCCACTTATGCTTGTCACCCTATCATATGTTCACATCATTATCTCCATATTAAAGATCAACTCTAAAGTAGGTCGCAGTAAGGCATTTTCTACTTGCACTTCCCATTTGATTGTGGTTGGCACTTACTATTCATCCATTGCCGTGGCGTATATTTCCTACAGAACAGACATGCCTATTGATAGCCATGTAATGAGCAATGTTGTTTTTGCTATTTTAACTCCTTTGTTAAATCCACTCATTTATACTTTGCGAAACAAGGAAGTAAAATGTGCAGTAAAAAAGATTCTTTTTCTGAAGATTTTTCCTCCTTCTAAAAATTGTAATCTAAGGAGGAAAAATTAGCTCCAACACAGAAGTTTCACACAGAACCTATACATCACATCAACCCCCTGTAAAGGGGTTAAGTAGGGCTTAAATCAGTGGTTGTCAAACTGCAAGTCACTGCCCAGTACTAGGTCGCAGAATGTAAGGCACTGGGTCACGGCAGCTCTGGTCAGTACCGCCAACTGGGCCGTTAAAAGTCCTGTCGGCGGTGCTGCCCGGCTAAAGCAGGCTAATTCCTACCTGCTCTGACACCATGCTGCGCCCCGGAAGCAGCCAGCAACAGGTCCGGCTCCTAGGCGTGGGGGTGGGGGTGGGGGGAGGGGCACATCAGCCCCCTGTAGAGGGGGTTAAGTAGGGTTTAAATGGCTTGATATGGCTTCCTCTGAATCGGGGTGATTTTCATCCTATTAATATCATAGAATCGTAGAATATCAGGGTTGGGAGGGACCTCAGGAGGTCATCTAGACCAACCCCCTGCTCAAAGCAGGATAATCCCCAAATAATCATCCCAGCCAGGGTCTTTGTCAAGCCTGACCTTAAAAACCTCAAAGGAAGGAGATTCCACCACTTCCCTAGGTAACCCATTCCAGTGCTTCATCACCCTCCTAGTGAAAAAGTTTTTCCTAATATCCAACCTAAACCTTCCCCACTGCAACTTGAGACCATTACTCCTAGTTCTGTCAAGTATTTTTGAAAATACTAACTTTCCTCTGTATTCTGAAAGGGAAAAATATTAATTTGTTTATAATTTTTCAGTTTGGTTTACAGTTTTCCTGTACATAGAGATCTGAATGTAGCCACAAAAACAACAAACAGTCTGGTGGCACCGTAAAGATTAACAGATTTATTTCGGCATAAGCTTTTGTGGGTAAAAAAACCTCACTTCTTCAGATGCATGCTTATGCCGAAATAAATCTGTTAGTCTTTAAGGTGCCACTGGACTCCTTGTTGTTTTTGTGGCTACCCCCTGATACTTGAATGTAGCCAGAATCTGAACTGGGGGCACTACTGCACATGCATTGCAAAATCTGCTACAGTGAAAGTGTGGTGTGTACTGGTGCCTTAAAACATCTGTACTGTGAACTGTGACTTTATAAAAAGGGTATCATAGTGCATTGTGTTTATGATCTCTCCGTGATTCTGGATCAAATTTGTCCAGTTTATAAGTGGAAAGAGCTTTTTATTTTTCTAAATGGCAGCTCTTGGAACACAACCTGGGAGATGAAGTGAGATTGTACAAAAGAAGGAAAGAACAATTACCTGGGAACCTGACCCAACTAAAGTGTATTAGAGGTGTAATTGTGGTATAGCTGGGCTAGGCTTTCCCCATAATATGCAACATAATTTTAAACTCTGTTTACCATTAAAATATTTTAAAAGTCTAATGATGGTTTTTTTTTCATGATGTAGTGGAAAGAAGTTAAAAGATTGTTCCTAAATCATTATAAAACATTTGATCAGATTGAAATATCAATTCATAATATGCATAACAGTAATTAACTTGTATATTCAGCTGCTCATAAGAGCTGCCTATTGACTAACATCTTGCTTAGTAATGGAACCATTTCCAGCACTAAAACTACCAGTAAATACACCAAATAAAGATAAAACTGAAATATGATTCTTAATCCTTTCCTCTCTACATTTCACCAAGTTGAATTGACCATTGTTTTATTGTCTCCATTTAAGAGATGCAGACATGTCAGAAGTTATTTTCCTAGTGTAGACTCAATAAATTACATTATACTGCATACTTCAGAATGAGGGGAAAAGAATTTGAGGAACTTGAAATGTGGTATGTAGAGCATGATGTAATTTCATCTCTGTGCAATAGGAAGTTCCATCAGCGCTCTTATATTATCATATTGTGCAATTCTAACATTTCTGCATTTGAAGGAGTCCTACTCAGCGCAGATATTCCCCCTCGTGGCTAGGTCAGGGAACTAGTTCTTGCCCCATCTGGCACCCACTTCCATCAGTTGTTCGCACTGTGTCCCCTCTTTATTTCTGTGACTCAGGTTATTCCCTCTTCATGACTTGCCCTTCCAGCCACATCACTCTTTAGTCTCCACTTTCCTAGTGTCTGGTAGGGGAACCCGGGTCTGCCCACTATTCCAAGTTCCAGCCCAGGGAACCTATGCCTAGCAACCTAGGTATACTTATTGTCCGTACAGGTTGCTGCTTCTTTGGGCTCCGTCCTACCCCACCTTTCTATCTCCTTAAGAACATAAGAACAAGAACATAAGAATGGCTATACTGGGTCAGACCAAAGGTCCATTCAGCCCAGTATCCTGTCCACCAACAGTGGCCAATACCAGGTGCCCCAGAGGGAGTGAACCTAACAGGTAATGAATAAGTGATCTCTCTCCTGCCATCCATCACCACCCTCTGATAAACGGAGGCTAGAGACACCATTCCTTACCCATCCTGGCTAATAGCCATTAATGGACATAACCTCCATGAATGTATCCAGTTCTCTTTTAAATGCTGTTATAGTCCTAGCCTTCACAACCTCCTCAGGCAAGAAGTTCCACAAGTTGACTGTGTGCTGTGTGAAGAAGAACTTCCTTTTATTTGTTTTAAAAAATTGTTTGTTTCCTTGCCCTAACTCTGGGTTTACCACCAAGGTTTCCTCTGCTCTGGTTCTCCCCTCTAAGCATCCCGTCACAGACCCCAAAGTCTTTCTTTCCTCTGGATTTCCTTCTTGACCCTGGCCAACTCCCTTTCTGTCTAGAGAGTGACTGCAGACCTCATCGCTGCAGCTCCTTTCCTGCTCTTACTTCCTGGCTTTATAATCCTCTCCTAACTGGGCTTCATCTGCAATTAGTTCTTATCAATCCTTGGCTCTTCTCCAGATGCAGTAGGTAAAGTTACTGACTCCTGTAGGCCCGCATTACTTGCTCAGGGTTTGTGTGGATGGATACCTCATCACACAAGTTTACATAAAGTCATATACAGTGAAATATTTTGATGGATAAACCTGAAAAGGTTCATACATTCAATTAAGCATGAACAAGTTTAGATGATTAGCTGGAGTTTACATAGGATAGCTTATCCATCTCAGACTGATAGTCTGGTGCCATCAGGTGTCTCTAAGATTACTGGTAATTTCTGGCTTCTTTCAGGCAGAGGTGAAAGTAAGCCAGTACGGCTCAGTATGGCGTACCGGCAAGAGCCAGTACGCCGTGCCGTATGAGACCGGCTGGTGATTTAAAGGGCCTAGGGCTCCCCGCAGTGGCCGGAGCTATGGGCCCCTTAAATCGCCTCCTGAGCCCCACTGCCAGAGCCCTGGGGTAGCAACGGCAGGGCTTGGGTGGTGATTTAAAGGGCCTGGGGCTCCGGCCGCTATGAGGAGCCCCGGGCCCTTCAAATCACTGCCCAAGCTCTGCCGCCGCTGCCCTGGGGTTCTGGCAGTGGGGCTCAGGCGGCGCTTTAAAGGGTCCGGGGCTCCGCCACTGCAGGGAGCAGTGGACCCTTTAAATCCCCGCCGGAGCCCTGCTGCTGCTGCCCCGGGGCTCCAGCAGCACGGCTTGGATGGCGCTTTAAAGGGCCCGGGGTAGCAGCGCCAGGGCTCGGGCGGTGATTTAAAGGGCCAGGGCCCCGCCTCGTCTGGTTGAGGCCACGCACCCTGCTCAGGACTCCAGAGTACTGGTAAGTCCTTTAAGTTACTTTCACCCCTGCTTCCAGGCTGGAAATACTGAAACAAGATCCTTTTTGTGGTATTTTATCATCTTTTCAGAACAGAAATAAAAAGTACACTTTGTTAAAAATGTACTTTTTCAAAGCTCATTCAAGATTTTAGGGTCAGTTGAGTTTGAGTTGTGGACACAAAGCTCTTTTTGTTTTTACTGACTCTCCCATCCATGGTTTAAATACATTCAGCCAGCAGTGTCCGTTGCATCTGTGCATGCACCTTGTAAGCCTTGTACCCATCCTCCCAAGGCCATGAAGGACAGAACAGTCCTCACCATCACTTAGTTCCTTCACTGATACAGATATCCAAGAGTAGGATTCTGTGTTCATCTGCAAGGGGGTACCATTGGCAGAATGCAGACCTGAATAGGAAGTATAGGAAGAGAAGGGATACAAAGAATTCAGGGGAACTCCATTGATATGCTGGAGACTCAGTATAGGGACAATGAATTCAAACTGTGAGAGAGGAGGGATGGAAAAATGAGGGACTCTTGGTGGTGTGGTGGAGAGAAAAGAGAGGGGCATGGAAAGGAGTGTGTGTGTTTGTAACCAACCATTAATCCAATTTAAACCAGTAGGAGCCAGGCTTAGCTGTTAAGTGAGTGCTCCCAGGCAGACCCTGCTCTGCAGCACCTACTGCTACCTTGGCCTTCAGCTAGGGAGCATGTCCACAGGGGCACAAACCCACTGCACAGACTCATATGGAGGCAGGACTTAGACGCCAACCCCTGTAAGTCGGACTTACTGGCCCAGGTGTTCAGCGCAGTCACTTGCTTCTCCAACACAGCGGCCTCCAGGGGACAGGTCCCAATGGATACAACCACATTGGACAGACAGAAATGGGCCCAGGGCTCAACTCCAGTGTGGGTGGGACTAGGGGTAGGGGGCATGGCTAGAGGTAGGAGGGGGTGGGGCTCAGGGCACTAGCTGGGAAAGAGGCTGGAGCTAGGTTGGAGTTGGAGCATGGGGGAGGGGCTAGGTGGCAGTTGGATCATGGGGGGAGGGGTTGGGGCTGGGCAGGAAGTAGCTGAGGTGATTTGTCTCAAGGCAGGTGCATGGCCAGTGTCCGTGTGGAGCCTGGGGGCGGGGAGGCTGCCGGGCTCGGCGCTGCTGCAGAGGGCTCTGCTTCTGCTCCTCAGCCCGGGTGGGGAGGGGGAGCAGGTCTGGTGATGCCAGAGTGGGGAGCAGGGCCCACTGAGAGGGAGAGGCGCTTTGGGGGAGCAGGGCAGATAAAGAGCAGGTGAAGCAGAGCACAGCGCAGGGCGTCTGCGAGTGGAGCAGGGAAGCATGGAAACAACCAGAATTTTGCTAAGGAGTGGGCCCAGCTTACCTGTGCAGCTGCCCCAAATTTATGTGGTATTGTGACCTTGTGCATTGTGATGGAGGCAGCTGGGCCAAAGCTATGTGGTATTGCAACCTGCCACACTGGGATGCAATGCCACTCACCTGAATTTGGTTCAGCCACCACCTGTCATGCCAGCAGGGAAGGGACTCTGCCATTGCGCCACCCAGCTCCAGTCAGAGGACAAGGGGGGGGGGCACCTGCTCTCTTCCATAATGTGCCTTTGCATAACAAGGAGGGGTTGTGAATGGCAAATGGGTGCCCTTGAACCAGAGGCAAAACCGGCACTAGGGAGCATAGAGAAATGTGTCCCCGAGGAGATCCCATAGAAGGGGTAGGGGATCTCAGAAACCACTGAGGTGGGTGAGGATTCCTGTGACTCTGTAACACAGGGAAGCAGTATGCTTCCAAGTATGGGAGGCGATGATACTAGCTCCTTTCCGGCAGAAGATAACATGCCCTCAGGCGCAGGGGCAGGACAACATAACTGTTGTCAGTGATTAAGTAAACTGTCCCAATTGTTAGCTGGCGGAGTTTTGCAGTTGAACTAGAGATAAAACCTTTCCTAGGGAGCACAGAAAAATGTGTCTTAGGAGGGGGCCCAGAGGAGGAAACTGGGGAAGGAATAGTGGGGGTACAGGAATATCTCCTCACTAGTCACTTGGAGCAGGCTGCCATGACACTAGAAGGTTGGTTGGGTCAGCATCTGTGCACCCAGGCACTCAGCCTGTGACCCAGGTTTTGAGAAGGAGCTGTTTAACTGACCTTCTGGAGGGGAGCAGTCACACAGCTGACTTCTGAGGGACAGAGAAAGGGGTGGTGGAGGGCACCCCAATCCAGGTCACAGTTTGTCAGGATGCTATTTCTGATAAATTTTTGGAACATAATTGTATCTCTTTAAATCAAGATGCAGCTCCAATGCCTGTGATAACAGAGGAGCTGGGACCAGGAAATTGCCAGATAGTATCTGCCAGAATACAGATGACCCAACTCACAGAGGGCGCGGTGCTTTCCCCCAGGCTGGTGAGAGACCGGGAACAGTTATGGAAAAGCTGCTGGGAAAAGGTGCATCTGATCAAAGGGTAAAAACACCTAGCCCAGAGAGCACAGATCACAGCCCTCTAGGGGGCAGGGAAGAACTCAGTGTTGGGAGGGGGAAACACAGGGTAATCCCAAAAGGGGAGCTTGATTTTCTGCATATATACAATCCTGGGGTTGGGAAACCACTCCCCAAAGGGCTAGCCAATGTGCAGGATCCCCCTGAACCCTTATCTTGCCAGACCCTGAGATATCAAAATGCCAGAAACATGATTAAATTAAGAGCCCACACAAAAGTGAACACTGGAGGGAAAGAAAAGACTGATTACATGGGGGAGAGTCAAATGACACCATGGGTAATGAACAAACTAACCTCAAACTAGACTATCTGAACAGAGGGCATGCTCCATCCGTGATAAAAAAAATTGGTATTAATGTTAAGTTTGGGGGATAAGAATTTTGGCAAGGATGTTAAACCTTATGGTAATGCTAGTTCTCAGTTAATACATGTAAACAGATTCAAAGCTTAACACAGCAAAGAAACCATAACAAACCTGGTTTGCTGTGTGTGAAAGGGGAAACTGAAGCACATTGCCTCATGGCCTTAATGGCTGAATGCCAAAAGAACTATAACACAAACTGCCTTTGAGCTAGTGACTAACCCTCTTGCAGTAAACTAAGGGGGGAGGTGTGACGTTCTGTACCTCGTTGGAATACCCTGCACCCCGATGTTCATCCTTATAATATGGTTGTGTGGTATCTAATGCAAAGTTTGTCATGTCGGGCATCTTCGGAAGGCTCATGATGCACTGAGCATTGTTGTCATAGTGATGTTATAGTAATTGTTATAGATTATAATTTCATGTATATAGTTATGAGGCTGAAAATGTGTCTTCATGGCTTAAAATAAGCCCAGGCAAAAACTCTCCAAGAGCATAGAGGCAGTTCACACCTCATCAGGGCATGTATGGGACAAACCCAGCCCAGCCTCACAGGAACAAAGGACGCTGGCCTAGGCAGTAACAAAAGGATCTGTTGGACTCTCAAGTGAGTCATGCCCCTTTCTTTGGTCAGTTTGGGACTGTGATGAGGTAATGCTCACCTGAATCTGAAGGGGAGGGGAGAAAGCCAAGAGGGAAGAAAGAACATGATAAAAGGGAAAGATGTTTGCCATACTCCCCTCTTTTCCATTTACATCTACACACACCACCCTCAAGCGACTGAAGCACTGATCAAAGGGGTGAGCCTGGCTGATGGGCAACCAGCCAGCCTGTGGTGAGAAGCACCTAAGTTTGTAAGGACATTGAAAGTCTTAAGATCAGCTTAGAATGCGTTTTGCTTTTATTTCATTTGACCAAATCCGACTTGTTATGCTTTGACTTATAATCACTTAAAATTTATCTTTATAGTTAATAAATCTGTTTGTTCTACCTGAAGCAGTGCGTTTGGTTTGAAGCATGTCAGAGATTCCCCTTGGGATAACAAGCCTGGTACGTATCAATTTCTTTGTTAAATTGATGAATGCATATAAGCATCAACGTCCAGCAGGCATAACTGCAAGACAGAGGTTCCTAGGGTTGCGTCTGGGACCGGAGATATTGGCTAGTGTCATTTGGTTGCACAATCCAAGGAGCAGCTTACATGCTAGAGGCTGTGCGTGGATAAGTCAGGAGTGGGGCATCTCACAGCAGAGCAGGGTCAGGCTGGCTCACAGAGTCAAAGATTGGCATGACCTAGCAGGTCACCGGTCCAGATAACAACAGAGGGGAATGTCACAGAGGCCTTTAATTGTTTCATGTAATGGAAAAAGTTTGGAATTACAGAATTGGATTGAACAATCACCCATTGAAGCCAATGTCAGTGGGAGCAGGACTGAATCAAATATAAAATAACGGCTACAATGGCACATCCTGATGAAGGTTTATCATGCTGTACACCAGAGGTTCCCAAACTTATTTGGCCTACCGCCCCCTTTTCAGAAAAAAAATTACTCAGCGCCCCCCTTTTCAGAAAAAAAATTACTCAGCGCCCCCCTAGAAATCTACCTTCCTTAAGCGAACAAACAGAAAGATGCAGTGACAAATTTGCGTTCTTTTATGTATCTATATTTCTACCTACGTCTTACAATATAGTAAAGAAAGATGTGTTGTTAGAATATCGCCCACGACATCAGGTATACAGTGGTTTTTGCGTAAGACGGCAAAAGACAACCAAACTAAAATACTAATGAAACTAATAAACTGGGTTTTGTTCTTTGCTCAGCATTAGATATATGTATTTGATATTAAATTGTCAAATATCAAACTAAATTTATCAAGAAATAATTAATTTAAAAAATAATCAATATGCAATTAAAAATCAGTTATAGTTTTAATTTAGTTTGCCCTTATTTAAATAATTGTTCCTTATTAACACACGCCTTATTTACCAATTAACACAGATGATTCGATAGATATAAATAAATGTTAATAGTTAACATTTTTTTTCGATTTCATTCCCCTGTTTTCGTTAATATTGTAATAAAAAATATGACAAATATATTGACTGTACACTTCAAATAGTACTGTACCGACACAAGCCTGCTACGATTTTATTATTAGTAAGCACTAGAGACACAGAAACGTACGGTAGATATGTAAGAAAATGTATAAAAATACTCACGTGTAAATTGCTGTTTTATCGAAACAACAATAATACAATTTGCTTTGTATGTGATCCATAATCCGTAAAGATCGAAGGTATCGAATGTGAATAAAAAATTTTAAATACTTATTGCACTATTGTTAACTGCTTTTTACACAATTCAGAAACAATCTAAATTAGATTTCATACGTCGCCTATTTATAGTATCGTATTGTAAACAAGTCATTACACGCACATATTCCTGCCGATGCATGCTGGACTTCCCGACAATGTGCGACATGCTCGCCTGCCAACACTTGCTTGTTAAGAGCTGTTGGCGGACTTGACACCTGATCGGTTATAATTTGTGAATTTATTTGGAAAATAAAGTAATCACTACAACTTTAACTCTATGTTACACAACAGATGAAACATGTACGAACGGTTTTTCAAAATTTTCTTATATTCTCTTCTTTCTTTATGCTTCCACCGCCCCCTTATTTTTATTCAATGCCCCCCAATTGCACCTGAGGCTACTACTGCCCCCCTGGATCGTTCCAGTATCGCCCACTTTGGGAACCTCTGCTGTACACTCTGTTTTTCAAATACCTGGCTTTCATTTCCTTGATTGTGCAAATCTCCAATGTAATTTACGCAAATTATGAGCTCTGCAGTGCATTTGAGATTCCAAATTCTGCTGGGATTGTTTCTCATGAAAATAACTATGTGTGCAGGAGTTTCTTAATTGTAGATAAGATGAAATTAACATTGTTTTCTTTGGGGACTGAGGGTGGAGCAAAGGACTATGCAGTTTGTTCAAAAGAAACGCAAAGCCTCAATCAGTGTATTTGTCAGAGTGTAACACCAGTGAAAACAAAGCTCTTGTAATCTTTGGAACTGAAAGTGAGTTACAGTTTATATTATCATATTAATGTCCATAAATTTCAGACTAATGCTTCCTTTTGATTTAATTTTTTTCTCATGGTATCCTGCATGGAGAACCATTTTTAATATAATTTATGTCAACAGGCACCAAAGGATGTGATTTTTTTCATTTGATTTACCATGTCTGAGTTTCAAGTCAATGCTAATTTTAAGACTATTAAACGGTGAACGTTTTCATTCAGTACAGTACAACAATTTTGTATTTGATAGTATAGCAATTCTTATTCAAATTGTATCCTCAAATCTTTACAGAGTTGAAAAAATAATAGCAGATGGAAGAGAAAAATGAAGAGGCATAGATATGACAAATACTTGAGATTATAGCAGTAAACTTCCAATAGTTACTTTCTGTACTAAGGATAGAGGAATCAAAAAAGGTTAAAAAGCTTAATTTAGATTAATGTAGGACTGGAAGGAATTTAATGGATCATCAAATCGAGTTTCCTGCTATCACAGGCAAGCCAATCCTATCGTCCCGTCCATAAACTTGTCAAGCTCCATCTTAAACTATTACAGGTTGTTTCCTCTCACTATTTTCCTAGTAGGAGGCTGTTATAGAACCTCACACCTCTAATGGTTAGAAACTTTTTTCTAATTTCCAGCCATTTATTCATGGCCAGTTTATAGCCATTAGTTTTTGTACCAACATTGTCCTTTAGCTTAAACAGCCCTTCTCCCACCTGAGTGTTTCCTCTCCTGATATATTTTATAGAGGTCAATCATGTCCTCTCTCAGCCTTTGGGTTTTAGCCCACGAACGCTTATGCCCAAATAAATTTGTTAGTCTCCAAGGTGCCACAAAGACTCCTCGTTGTTCTTCCTAACAGTGAGATTTATGAGAAAATGGAATGCTCTCCCAGGAGCATTGGTCCTGCTTTGAGCAGGGGGTTGGACTAGATGACCTCTTGAGGTCCCTTCCAACTCTGATATTCTATGATTCTATGATTCTATGGAAATCCCCCCCTTGAAACATATTAAATTAGCTGAACAAAACATTGATAAATATATACTTTTGTATATGTATATTTGTGTATTATATATACCAGGAGAGAAAAGGAAACAATCCTGTATTGGCTGAGGTGATGAATTACATCCATCTCTAATTACTATTAGTGCAACTATCAATAACTCTTAAGTCACAAAAAATTAGAAAAACAAAATACTTTTTATAATTTCAAAATGACATTAAAAGGCCACCCCAATTCCAAATAAAATCTTTCATGCAAGCTAAAAGCCTCCCCTTCCTCAACGGGAGAAAAAACCTGAGTATAATCTAAAGATTTTCACGTTGAATATCCCAGCTGATCTCAACTGCTGAGTTGCTCCTTTGGAATAGGGGATCTTTAAAATTGCCAAGCTCCAAATTATAAATGGCTTTATAGATCAAAACTGAATACTTTGAATTCAGAAGTGCAAGATAATGCACATTGGAAGGAACACCGAGAATTACTCATACACATTCATGAGTTCTAAAAAGTTCTCAGAAAAGCAAACACGATGTTAGCTTTTATTGCGGAAGTGATAGAGCAGAGGTTCTCAAACTGGGGGTCGGGACCCCTCAGGGGGTCAAAAGGTTATTACGGGGGGGGTGAGCTGTCACCCTAAAAAACCCTGCTTTGCCTGCAGCATTTATAAAAAGTGTTTTTAATTTATAAGGGGGGGTTGTACTCAGAGGCTTGCTATGCGAAAGGGCTCACCGGTACAAAAGTTTGCAAACTACTGTGATAGAGGATAATACAGAATATATTATAATGCCATTACATAAATGTATTGGATGTCCCTGCATTGAATGAGGTGTTCAATTTTAGTCCCAATTCAAAAACTATTCTGCAAGATATGAAGAAGTCCAGAGATGGGATATAAATGTGATTGGAGGCATGGATATTGCACATGAGAAGAGATGATGGGGGTGGTTAAGTTTAGATAGGTGACATAGTAGCGGTAAATAAAATAAATGCGAGTCTTTGGGGCACTCTTAGGCACAAGAGCAAAGGAACATCCAAAACATTTACACGTTTAAAGCTTGTGCTTCCTCTGAAACATCTCCTGATACATTATGACATTGGCTATGTTTTTATTCTACCTAAATGGAGCCAGGGATGTCTCTGGTGCAAAAGTGTAACATGTGGTCCTTCCCTGTATGGTACACTAAGTAAGTGATTAGCTGGATTCAGGCTACACCTGAAGACTACTTGGAAACTGCAGCAGTCTCTGAAGTATAGCATGTTGCAGTAACCAGCTAAGGAGACAAAGGCACAAATAACACATATGCAATTGATGTGATAGAAAGGTTTATAGATTTTGAGGCCAGAAGGGATCATTGTGGTCATCTAATCTAAAATCCTGTATAACACAGGCCATAGAACTTCCCCAAAATAATTCCTAGAGCAGATGTTTTAGAAAACCATCCAATCTTGATTCAAATATTGCCACAACTCTGGGTAAAAATTGTTCCAATAGTTAATTACTGTCACTGTTCAAAATATACACCTTATTTCCATTCTGAATTTGTCTAGCTTCAGCTGCCAGCCACTAAATTATGTTATACCTTTCTCTGCTAGACTGAAGAGTCCATTATTAAATACTTATAGACTGTGATCAAGTCACCCCTTAACCTTATAGCTAGCTAACAGGAGCATCTAACAGGGGAGTTTCGCAAGGGAGTTTTTCGGGTGAAGGAAGTGCGACTATGGGATCCTTGGGGTGAATTTGTGTGCTGAGCCTAGAAGCCTGCTAGGCAAGCCTGAGAGCTTATTAATAAGGCTTTGATCCCTATGCCCTTTAGCACCCATTAACCAGGGGGCAGTGCTACTAAGGGACAACAAGGGTTTAAAAAGCCAGCTCCTAAGATATCAGATGAGCTAGCAAACAGGAGCAGCTAACAGGGGAGTTTTGTGACAGAGCTGAGAGAGGGAACATGAGAGCTTGATACACCTAATTAATATTCCTAAAATTTAGGCAATAAACAGTTCCCCACCCCCACCCACCAAAAAAAAAAATAAATAAAAGCTGCAGGAGTTAAAAGAATGCAGGCAGAATTCCAGAAGCAGAATAGGGGTTATCCAGTTTATTGCACTGAATGCAGCATGTATGATTACCTGCTTTGTGAGCAGGTGGCATGTGTGTGTACTAGGTACAAGGAGCTCATGGTCCTCAGAGATGTAGTATGGGCTGTTGAGACCAGAGTGGCTGAACTAAAGGAGCTAAGGGGTACACAGATGAGACTTTTTCTAGGACACAGTAGAGTGGTCCCATTCCCAGTCTGACTGTCTCTGTGCTGTTGAGGAGGATGAATGTCTCAGGGAAGAACATCAAACTGGAGTGGAGAGAAATGATCTCATAGTTGGAACCCTCCTCCCAGATGATGTCACAGAATCCTCTTGTACTGAGGATACCTCTCAGGAGGAGGGAATCCCAGTTATTTGAAAGACATGGGTAATAGTTGTAATTCTTCTGCCAAGTAGAACCAGCAGCAACCAGGGCTGGGTTCAATATCTAGGGGTTCCTTTATAGATAAATAAATTAATAGAGATATCCTATCTCCTAGGACTGAAAGGTCATTGAGTCCAGCCCCCTGCCTTCACTAGCAGGACCAACTACTGATTTTACCCCACATCCCTAATTGGCCCCCTCAGGAATTGAACTCACAACCCTTGGTTTAAAAGGCCAATGCTCAAAGCACTGAGCTATCCCTCCCCCCTGTATTCTTGTGTTTGTATTCGTATTCTTGTATTTGCAAGAATACAACACAGAACTGGTTCAAGTCCCCACTCAGTAATCTGGGAGGATTACATACCACTCCTAGGTGCCTCTGAGAGGCAATACTTCCCCACTCACAAGCAGAGTCTGAGTGTAGAAAAGAAACTTTTAATGAAAGGAGGGAAGTCACCCGACATTAATTAGGGAAAATGCCACAAGCAGGATTCATAATGATAAAATTGAGATCAGGACACCCACCCCAGAGTGAGTGGGGCAGTGCATTCTGCCTCATGTTCTTGAGTTCTACAACCAAAATTTCTGTTTCTGTATCCCCTCACCATACTTCACTCACAGTGGTTGTCCTTGGTCAATGAGGACCCAGAGTTCAGAGGTGCATCTACATGAATTCACTTCCCACCCAGGGAATAAGGCACATTGTTTGCTGCGCTATCTGCGCACTTGCTCTGGCTGGCTGCTCTGCCAACTGTAGTTCCTCTCCGCTGGCTGCCCTGCCAGCCATGATTCCTTTCTGCTGGCCGCCCATCCAGCCGCTCATTCTGCTCCCGCCTGTTTGCTGCTCCTGCTGGCTGACTGTCGTTTACCTTCTGCTGCCACCTGCCTCTCTGTTGTGACCTCTGCAGGTCAGTCTCTTAGTGGTTGTCACCTCTAGTGATTTTCAGCTTTTAGCCAGTTGGGCAGAAATGCTGTACCACCACGAGTGATTTCAGGTCTCATTTAAGCACTTAAAATAACAAAGGTTCCTAATGGAACCTATTTAGCACTATCTTTGCACAGGTGGGAGGACCAGATTAAATCAGACCAGGGGCCCCCTTAGGGAGAGTCCACCCCTCCTGGACAGGGGTCTGGCATTTGAGCTCCTGACTCAAGGAGGTCCTTTCAGCTGAGGGTGACCCCCTCATTTTGGACAGGTTAAGCACATTTCTGTTCCCCTTTATTCATACAATAAAGATAACAACATTGATAACAACATTTCACTACCCCTGCATTCAGTAATAAAAGTTGATCACTTTGAGCAACACCACCCTATCTGCTGTACATCTTGGAAGAGTAGCTGTGTTCATGTAAATACAGCTTGCTCCTGAGGTCCCCCCCCACACACACACTTAGCTGTCATGGGAGAGCTCATGCAGACCCTGCTTACATAGGAATGGTGGATTTGATCATTAGAAATATAAATAGTTGCATTTGTGATGACTGGAAGAACCACATAATGAATTGCCTGCTGGGTATGAAGCTCTTGAGACATCTAAACAGACTTATGTGCAGTGCTGGGGAGAAGGCAGTGGTTGTGGTATCAATGACACAGGGAAAGGTAGGATAGAGCTCCCAGAGGACAAATTCAGGCTGCTAGGTAAGAGATTGAAGACCATGATTATGTTCTTTTGTTCTCTTTGTTAAGGATATCAATCACTATATGGTCAGACTTAAAGCTGAGTAACTACATCATCTAGATCCAATGAAACAGGTGTATTGCTAATTGTCATCAACATAGTACTTAAACCATCTAATTTTCTCCCCAGCAGCTTCATATATACATAAGAACATCAGAACAGCCATACTGGGTCAGACCAAAGGTCCATCTAGACCAGAATCCTGCCTTCCGACAGCGGCCAATGTCAGATGCCCTGGAGAGAATGAACAGAACAGGTAATAATCAAGTGATCCATCCCTTTGTCCATTCCCAGTTTCTGCAAACAGAGGCTAGGGACACCATCCCTGCCCATCCTTGCTAAATATATTTGTAGGCACCCTTTATTAGAGGGGCCTCTGAACTTTTTTTAGGAGTGTTACAAGGGAAAAGCCTGTGTGCTGCAATCTAGCCTTAGAGACTACAACTCTCATGATAGTTCCTCATGCAGGGAGAGCAGGTGGTGGACTCCATTTTGGGAAAAAGGAGTGAGATTGCTGTTGTGGAGCTCTGTCCATAATAGAATCTGCTGCTAGGAAGCCAGAAGCTGCTGCTGAGATCCTGCAGGGGCTTGGATCAAGCAGGGATCCTCAGAGGCTGTTGGTGGCTTCACTGGAGTCAGAGCAGAGACAATCACTGAGCGTACAGCTGACTGAGGTGGGCTTGCAGTGAGGGAACTCTGAGTAACCCCCACTGTTTGGGAAAGTATTTGCAAGGGAAGGGGCACAGCAGAAAGTCTGAGTCTGAGGAGAGGCAGAGTGATCTTCCCACCAAACCAGGGCCCAGAGCTGCTGGTATTTGATGGGGCCAGCTCCAATTGTCAGAGTGATTATTCTGCTTTTTGCCTTGCCTGGACTGATACTGAGAATGAACGGAGTGCTGTCTCCAGCTTCAGGTCTTCAAGTGCGCCCACGCAAACGTTTAGGACTCTGAGATCCAGAGGAGTGTCCACTGTGGGGTGTGGTGAATGGTGGCAGTGTAAATGCCAGTTACATGAGTGTCATAACTATAAAGGGAAGGGTAACAGCCCTCCTGTGTACAATACTATAAAATCCCTCCTGGCCAGAGACTCCAAAATCCTTTTACCTGTAAAGGGTTAAGAAGCTCAGGTAACCTGGCTGACACCTGACCCAAAGGACCAATAAGGGGACAAGATACTTTCTAATCTTGGTGGGGGGAAGGCTTTTGTTTGTGCTCTTTGTTTTGGTGGTTGTTCGCTCTTGGGACTGAGAGGGACCAGACATCAATCCAGGTTCTCCAAATCTTTCTGAACAAGTCTCTCATATTTCAAACTTGTAAGTAAACAGCCAGGCAAGGCGTGTTAGTTTTTATCTTTGTTTTCTCAACTTGTAAATGTACTTTTTGCTAGGGTGTTTACCTCTGTTTGCTGTAACTTTGAACCTAAGGCTAGAGGGGGATCCTCTGGGCTCTTTAAGTTTGATTACCCTGTAAAGTTATTTTCCATCCTAATCTTACAGAGATGATTTTTACCTTTTTCTTTCATTAAAAGCCTTCTTTTTAAGAACCTGATTTATTTTTTTTCCTTGTTTTTTAGATCCAAGGGGGTTGGATCTTGATCCACCAGGAGTTGGTGGGAGAGAGGAGGGGGGATGGTTAATTTCTTCTTGTTTTAAGATCCAAGGGGTTTGGATCTGTATTCACCAGGGAATTGGTGAAGAGTCTCTCAAGGTTACCCAGGGAAGGGAATTAGCACATTGGGAGTGGTGGCAGCGGACCAGATCTAAGCTGGTAGTTAAGCTTAGAAGTTTCATGCAGGCCCCCACACTTGTATACTAAAGTTCAGAGTGGGGAAGCAGCCTTGACAATGAGTTTCATTTATCACTGTATATTATATTTGTTAATTGATTTTATTCAACTGCCCCTGTGGGTTTAAATTAGTAGTGACATTTAATCTTAGTCTGTTATGCCTGTTTCTTAAATTGTTAAGTAAGTGAGTGTTTGCTCTAATTTAAGTATATTGGATGTATATTATTTATAATTGGTATTTGAGTTAGACCCATGCCACAGGTTATTATTATTACTATTTGAAGGGGTTTATTGCTGGAGGTTCCCAAATTCCTTAGGTGGAAAGGGACTGCAGCAGAGGGGTGGATAGAGGATTCTCACTTATCCAACATCACCACTGGGATATTCAGGATCTCCTTTAATGTCAGCAACATCAGGTGCCCAGGCACAAAGATGAGTGTTGCCTCCTCCCGAGTAACCCAGGGAAGAAAGGAGGGTTGCACATTGTTTGGGATGGAAGGCACTGAAAGTTAACTGAAATTGCATGAGGGGGACTTAACTATAAGAATATATCCAATATGTTATTTTATCAACAAAGATCTTCAGCACATCATTCATGACCCTACAAGCTTTTCTGTAATAATTAGGATTGTTTCCTGATTTTGTGTTTTTCATTCTAGATGTTTTCAACAATCAGACTATGAATAACTGCAACAGCAATTCTTCTGCTAAAGACTTTTATCTCATTGGATTTCCTGCACTTCAAGATTTCCAGATCCCTCTTTTCCTTGTATTTTTGTTATTCTTCCTGCTAATACTAATTGTTAATATCATTATTATAGCTGTAGTTGTGGTCGATCAAACACTTCACAAACCCATGTACTTTTTCCTAACTAATCTCTCTGCCTTAGATATACTGGTTACAACTACTACCATTCCCAAAATGTTGGCAATGTTTCTGGTCAATGCCAAAACTATTTCTTTTCATGTCTGCTTTCTGCAGATGTATTGTTTTCATGGTCTCGCAGTGACTGAATCGCTGCTTCTTGTAGTCATGTCTTATGATCGTTATGAAGCAATTTGTAATCCTTTGCATTACCCAGTTAAAATGACAAAGAGAGTAAACATTCAACTGGCAGCATGTGCCTGGGTAACTGCATTGTTAATACCAATACCTGCTGTCTTCCAGACCTCTCAGTTAAGATTTGGTGAAACAACCACAGTTTACCATTGCTTTTGTGATCACCTGGCAGTTGTGCAAGCAGCATGTTCAGATTTCAGTGCCTCTTTTCAGACTTTCTTGGGGTTTTCCATTGCCATGACTGTTTCAGTCGTGCCACTTATGCTTGTCATCTTATCATATGTTCACATCATTATCTCCATATTAAAGATCAACTCTAAAGTAGGTCGCAGTAAGGCATTTTCTACTTGCACTTCCCATTTGATTGTGGTTGGCACTTACTATTCATCCATTGCCCTGGCGTATATTTCCTACAGAACAGACGTGCCCATTGATATCCATGTAATGACCAATGTTATTTTGGCTATTTTAACTCCTTTGGTAAATCCACTCATTTATACTTTGCGAAACAAGGAAGTAAAATGTGCAGTAAAAAAGATTCTGAAGATCTTTCCTCCTTCTACAAAACTGTAATCTCATGGGGAAAAATTAGCTCCAACACAGAAGGGGTTAAGTAGGGCTTAAATCAGTGGTTGTCAAACTGCAGGGCACAGCCCAATACTTGATCGCAGAATGTAAGGCACTGGGTCTCGGCAGCTGTGGTCAGCACCGCCAACTGGGCCGTTAAAAGTCCTGTCGGCGGTGCTGCCCGGCTAAAGCAGGCTAATTCCTACCTGCTCTGACACCGCACTGTGTCCCGGAATCGGCCAGCAGCAAATCCGGTTCCTAGGTGGGGGGGGCCGGGGCCCTGTATGCTGCCCCAAGCACTGGCTCCGCACTCCCATTGGCCACTGGGAGGGGCAATGCCTGTGAGCGAGAGACGCATGGAGCTGCTTGCACGCCTCTGCCTAGGAGACAGACCTGCTGCTGGCCGCTTTCGGGGCACAGCACGGTCTGCGGTACTAGGACAAGCAGGAAGCGTGCCTTAGCACCCTCACTGTGCCACTGACCAGGAGCTACCTGAGATAAGCCCACACCCCAGACCCACCCCCAATCCCCTGCCCCAGACCTGAGCCGCTCCAACCTGGAGCCCCTTCCTGCACCTCACATGCCTCATCCCTCACCCCTGCCCAGAGCCCTGACCCCCTCCTGCACCCCAACCTCCTGCCCCAGCCCAGAACCTCCTCCCACACCCTGAACCCCTAATTCCTGGCCCCACCCTGCAGCGCTCACCCCCAGACCCCAACCCTCTGCCCCAGCCCTGATCCCTCCCAAACCCCTCATCCTCAGCTCCGTTGGGTCATGGGCATCAACAATTTTCTTCAACTGGGTTGCCAGAAAAAAAGTTTGAAAACCACTGGCTTAAATGGTTTGTCTTGTATGAGTTCCTCTGCATTGGGGTGATTTTCATCCTACTGTTATCAAGTATTTTTGAACATACTAACTTTCCTCTATATGTTGAAAGGGACAAAAAGTAATTGTGTTTAAAATTTTGCAATTAAGTTTACAGTTTTCCTGTACATAGAGATCTGAATGCAGTCAGAATCTGAACTGGGGGCACTACTGCACATTTACTAAAAATCTGCTACTGTGAAAATGTCTGTACTGTGAACAGTGACTTTATAAAAAGGTATCATGGTTCACTGTGTTTATTATCATTCAGTGATTCTGGATTAAATTTGTTCCATTTACAAGTGGAAAGAGTTTTTTCTTTTTCTAAATGACAGCCCTTGGAAACTAACCTGGGAGATCAAGTGAAATTATTCTTCCCTTCTTGTGTACTGTTACCTGGGAACCTGACCCAGCTAAAGTGTATTAAAGGTGTAATTTGGGTATAGCTGGGCTAGGCTTGTTATGTAATGTGTGATAGACTTTTAAATTATTTTAATAGTATTTTAATAGAGTTTAAAATTACATTGATTTTTTTTTATCCATGATGCAGTGGAAAGAAATGAATAGGTTGATCCTAAATCATCATAAAGCATTTTATCAGACTGAAATATTGACTCATGCTATGCATAATAGTAATTAACTTGTATCTTCAGCTGCTCATAAGAACTGCCTATTCACTAACATCTTGCTTAGTAATGAAAGCATTTCCAGCACTAAAACTTCCAGAAAATACACCAGATAAAGGTAAAACTAAAACACGATTCTTAATCCTTTCCTCGCTACATTCCACAAGGTTGAATTGAGCATTCTTGTATTGTCTCCATTTAAGAGATTTATACATGTCAGAAGTTATTTTCCTGACAAATAATCCCAGCAGAATCTGGAGCGTAATTTCCTAGTGTAGAATCTGTAAATTACATTATATTGTAGATTTCAGAATTGGGGGGGTGGGGGAAGAATGTGAGGAACTTGAAATGCAGTACGTAGAGCATGATGAAGTGTCATCTGTATGCAATAGGAAGTACCATCAGCTCTCTTATTTTATCATATTGTACAGTTGCAAGATTTCTGCACATGAAGGAGTCCTACTCAGGACAGGTTTCAGAGTAGCAGCCGTGTTAGTCTGTATCCGTAAAAAGAACAGGAGTACTTGTGGCACCTTAGAGACTAACAAATTTATTAGAGCATAAGCTTTCGTGGACTACAGCCCACTTCTTCGGATGCATACAGAGTGGAATAAATATTGAGGAGATATATATACACACACATATACAGAGAGCATAAACAGGTGGGAGTTGTCTTACCAACTCTGAGAGGCCAATTAAGTAAGAGAAAAAAAACTTTTGAAGTGATAATCAAGCTAGCCCAGTACAGACAGTTTGATAAGAAGTGTGAGAATACATACAAGGGGAGATAGATTCAATGTTTGTAATGGCTCAGCCATTCCCAGTCCTTATTCAATCCTGAGTTGATTGTGTCTAGTTTGCATATCAATTCCAGCTCAGCAGTCTCTCGCTGGAATCTGTTTTTGAAGTTTTTCTGTTGTAATATAGCCACCCGCAGGTCTGTCATTGAATGACCAGACAGGTTAAAGTGTTCTCCCACTGGTTTTTGAGTATTATGATTCCTGATGTCAGATTTGTGTCCATTAATTCTTTTGCGAAGAGACTGTCCAGTTTGGCCAATGTACATGGCAGAGGGGCATTGCTGGCACATGATGGCATATATCACATTGGTAGATGTGCAGGTGAACGAGCCCCTGATGGTATGGCTGATGTGATTAGGTCCTATGATGATGTTACTTGAATAGATATGTGGACAGAGTTGGCATCGGGCTTTGTTACAAGGATAGGTTCCTGGGTCAGTGGTTTTGTTCAGTGATGTGTGGTTGCTGGTGAGTATTTGCTTTAGGTTGGGGGGTTGTCTGTAAGCGAGGACAGGTCTGTCTCCCAAGATCTGTGACAGTAAAGGATCATCTTTGAGGATAGGTTGTAGATCTCTGATGATGCGCTGGAGAGGTTTTAGTTGGGGGCAGAAGGTGACAGCTAGTGGTGTTCTGTTATTTTCTTGGTGACATCATCATAGGACCTAATCACATCAGCCATACCATCAGGGGCTCATTCACCTGCACATCTACCAATGTGATATATGCCATCATGTGCCAGCAATGCCCCTCTGCCATGTACATTGGCCAAACCGGACAGTCTCTTCGCAAAAGAATTAATGGACACAAATCTGACATCAGGAATCATAATACTCAAAAACCAGTGGGAGAACACTTTAACCTGTCTGGTCATTCAATAACAGACCTGCGGGTGGCTATATTACAACAGAAAAACTTCAAAAACAGACTCCAGCGAGAGACTGCTGAGCTGGAATTGATATGCAAACTAGACACAATCAACTCAGGATTGAATAAGGACTGGGAATGGCTGAGCCATTACAAACATTGAATCTATCTCCCCTAGTAAGTATTCTCACACTTCTTATCAAACTGTCTGTACTGGGCTAGCTTGATTATCACTTCAAAAGTTTTTTTCTCTTACTTAATTGGCCTCTCAGAGTTGGTAAGACAACTCCCACCTGTTTATGCTCTCTGTATATGTGTGTGTATATATATCTCCTCAATATTTATTCCACTCTGTATGCATCCGAAGAAGTGGGCTGTAGTCCACGAAAACTTATGCTCTAATAAATTTGTTAGTCTCTAAGGTGCCACAAGTACTCCTGTTCTTTCTACTCAGGACAGGAGCTCCTCCTTGTGCCTAGGTTGGGGAATTAGCTCTCACCCCATCTGGAATTCCATTCCATCAGTTGCTAATAGTATGGCCCCTCTCTCTTTCCATGACTCGAGGTACTCCCTCTTCATGACTTGGCCTTCCAGACACATCCCAATATTGTCCTCTGTTTCAGGCAATCTTCCATTCCAACTACAGGTCCTGGACCACTTTCCCAGTGGCTGGTAGGGGGACACGGCCTGCCCACTACTCCAGGTTCCAGCCCAGGGACACTATGACCAGTAATCCAGGTCAGTTCAGTCTCAGTCCCAGTTACTGTTTCCCTGGGCTCCTTCCTACCCCATCTCTCTATCTCCTGGGTTTACCACCAGAGCTTTCTTTACTCTCCATGGCTACTTCACATCTCTCAGCATCTTGTAAATTTCCTACTCCAGGGCAGGACCCCAAGGCTTACTCTCCCCTGGAATTCCTCCTTGACCCTGGAAAACTCCCTTTCTGTCAAGGGAGGGACTGCAGACCTCATCCCTTCAGCCCCTTTCCTACTATTACTTTCTGGCTTTATAATCCTCTCTGAGCTGGGCTCCATCTGCACTTTATCAATCCTTGGCTCCCGTCCAGATGCAGCATGTAAGGCTAGTGTTCTTCAATCCAGTTAAGGGGAAGCAAGTACAGTGTAATTCTGGAACCTGGAGTGAAGGGGGAGGGGAGTTTCTGAGAAGGAAAGGGTTAGGATCACAGCTTCAGCTGAGAAGAAACATCCCCCCTTATGGGGCCTCAGTAGGCCCAATCTTTGCCACCTACACTAAAGGTTGGACCAGGGTCCTGTTCATTTGCTGGATCAGGAAGAAGGTCCTGCGACCGTTTAAAATGAGGCTGTTTATCCAGCAATCCTTTCTTTGACTGTTGGTCCTTGGAAAATCCAGTGTGAATTGATATATGCACACCTCTCCATGGGGTGGATTCAAAGAGCTGATAACAAAAGAAGTGCATTAGCATCTCCCTCCTATTGGAAAAGGTACATATAATTCCACAATAACATATACTCAATTGCATTTTTAATACAATGGACCCACAAATGTATTAACCCTAATTCAACAAGATTTAATTTCAGTCAAGAAAGTTAATCTTAATTCCATAGGTTTGTCCACAGTGTTGCCTTCCCAGAACTGGGCCTCAAGATGGCAAACAGGGGTTCGTTGCCCGGTGTGCTTGACACCAATAAAGACACCGAGGGGAGAAAGCAAGCCAAGTTTATTTCAGAGCTCTGAAATGGCACTAGGAGACCAGCATGTCTCAAATCAAGTGCCACAAATACAAACAAATTTTACCTTTTATACTCCAAACTGTTTGCATACATTTCTTTGTCTGGCTTTTCCTCCTTACCCCTCCCTTCCAGACAACTGTTACAATAAACACTACATAAGCTTGTGAGAAAACTTTCCCAGTCTTTGCGACCTTGGATTAGACGCCTGCAAACTAACTACCCCGCTTCTTATCTCTATTATTTCTGCTAGTGTGAGTGAAACTGCAGCCATCTGCTAAAAAGCTGACATTACATTTCTGCTTCAGCCTACTTCAGAGCCTGTAAGCAGTTAGCACAGAAGTAGGTGAGAGTTCCCAAGATGGAGTCACTGTGGTTCACAGACCCAGAGCAAAAGAGCTTCATCAGCACTTTTGGCCTTCCACTCTCCCGAGTTACCTGGTAGCTATGCCTAGTGACACCAACAACAGTATTATAGGATATTGTCAGTCTGTTACACCATATTCATATTTGGAATGTCAGAATTAAGATTTGTAGTAATATTTCCTGTGAGACATACATTGCATTCATCATGGACACATCTACCAAAGCCACACATGCTTATGTCGTCTAATTTTTTACATCTAGGTAATGTATTGGGCTATCACTTCAAATGCATCAAGAGTGCAAATAAGAGTTAACATTTTCATTTCTAATTTTTTATCTTGGTTTTCAGAGGCATAATATCCAAAAACATCCCAGTTTTTACTTAGAATGAGAAAGGACAATTGATAGCAGATTATCCATCTTTTCAGGTAAGTGGTTTTTTTGGCATGTACCTTGGAGAATACAATATTGAGTAAAATTAAACTATTTCTAAAAAGGTTGGCTGAATAAATGTTTACATTCTTGGTTGCAAATTTCTCGCAGGTTTATTGGACTACCAGATGAGGGTGTTTTTCTATGTAATGAGGAAAAACATGTACTGGATTGAAAGCTGAGAATTTAGCCCTGGATATTGTTAATAATCCCCTAGTTAATAACCCTGAGATAAAAAACGGGACCTTTAAATTAAAATAGCTAAATTCTAAATCAAAGGAGGACAAGGATTGTCCAGTTTTTAGGATGCTATGCTAGAACTTGAGAGTCTGGTTTATGTCCCTGCTCCACCATGGACTTCCCGGGTGATCTAGGGCAAATCATTTAGCCTCTCCGTGCCTCAGTTTCCCCAATCAGTTTTCCTACCTTATAGAGATGTTATGAGGAGAAATGCATTATAGATTGTGAGATGATCACATAGTACATTAATGGGGGGGTATATAAATATCTAAGATATATGGGAAAAAACTCCAAAAAATTTGCTCTTTAAAAACACAGTTGACCCTTCTTACACCTTCCTCATTCCCCCCCCCTTCCCTTCCCTCAGGTCAGTGGAGTTCTTCTCCCAGGTGCAGCTGCCAATTTATTACCTATGAAGGGGAGACAGAAAAGCGACATTTTAGTTCTCCCCGTCCCCCCATCATAACTTTAAGCTGGCTGGCTCCTGTAGACCCACTTGCCATGTGGGCCCTTGTTTGACTTAGGGAAAGCTAATCAGGGTCATTGGGGCGCATGGGCCAGGTCCCCACACTAAATCCTTAAGGAGGATAACATGTGCCTTTAGATCCTTGTTTTCTTCCTGCAATTCCTGTGACCTAGTATGATTATTTTCCAACTTTACTGCTGATATGGCAGGTTGCAGGCACTGAGGCTGTCTGAGCTTGAACCTTCCACAGGTCATGCTCCCTCCGAGCCTCCATTAAGTCCTGGAAAAATGCCTCCAGTTCCCTGGTGCACTCCACTTTTGGTGGCTTGCCAAACCCAACATGTTTGCCACAGAAACCACGCTCCCGTGGCAGTCTGTCCCCTCTTATCTGGTTTATACAACGCTAAATACTTCTCATAATTGTTCGCCAGGGCTGGGATTGTGTCCCCTCCCAAGATCACCCTGGGACTCCAGGGATCTGTGCCTAAATTCTGCAGCCATGCTAGAAACGGGGAGGGCCTGTTTACAGCACCCCATTCCCTTTTCTCTACTTCCCCTTTTTTTTCTTCTCACTCTTGCCCTTTCCGAACATCGGCATGGTGGCCCCTTTTTCCCCTCCCGCCGAGACTACCAGGGGGATGGCAACCCACCCACTGTGGTACTTGGGAAACCGAGGGGGGGGGAGAATACCCAACACTATCTGGGACTGCTAGCCTACCTGTGTGATAGTCGGGTCCCGGAAACACACCAAGCCTGTTCGTCAGATACTGCTTCAGTTCAATTTAACCCTTTGTTTCCCGGCCAATGCACCAATTAATGTTACCCGTTCTTGGAACCAGCCAAGAAATAACCACAAACAAAGGCTGAACTAAAGCAGTACTGAGGGTTGATTGATTACTTGCTTCCTTTATTTGCACAATTATACTCATACACACATCCCAGTCATACTAGTGACAGGCTGCAGGTGTGGATGTTGCTTTCGATTTTAGGTGACTGAGACTGGCCAGGTTCCAGCTGCCCAAAGATTGAACCACTAGGCAATGAGAGTCCCTGGAATCCCTTTGGATCTGTGGGAGGGCTCTACTGCTTCCGGTTCGGTCCCGAGTTCTTGCTGTCTTCTTGTTGGTAACCGTCCTGGTCGCCTGTCTCGAGATTTATGTCTTCGCCCCGATAATATCATGGTTCTGTAAAAGGCGATATTTGCTTCTTTGCTTTGCCAGTGGCCTCCAAGCCTCAGCCAGTTGCATACAAAACTGTAACTCTGTCCCTTATGTGAGTGCTTTGGGATATCACACTATCTCACTCATTCCGTACATTGATTGATTACATATTCATAAACATGAATACAATCGGTGATATAGAGCATTGCAGCTTTAAGGACCTTCCGTTGTTACCCATGGTTTTGTAGAAGCACAACAGGAAACAGTACAGACTATATGCGAAAGAGCAAGTGGGGGGGAAAGGGAGGGGCGCCTGCAGCAGGGCGCGTGGGGGCTGTGTCCAGCTACAACCAGAGGTCACCCCACTCCAACTCCACCCCAATGGAAAGTCCTTCCAAACCTTTTCCCCATTCTGGGGACAAAAGGGTCCTGTCCATTTGCTGGACCAGAAAGAAGGCCCTTAGTCAGTTTAAACTCAGGCTATTTATCCAAAAGTCTTTCTTTGTCTGTTGGCCTCTGGAGAATCCAGTTTGAACTAATATATGCAAGCATCACCCAGGGAGATGTACTTCTCTGGAGGTGTTACAATCTGAATGAATTTACCTAATCACCCTTCTTCCCCCACACAAATGTCATGTGTTCCAAGTCACATGCCTTACAGGGGTCTATGTGTATTAAATCAACACTATTCCTTTATCAGCTAAATGACATCTAATCAAAAAAAGATATCAAGTTAGTTTGACATGATCTAGTTTCCATAAACCCATGTTGATTGGCATTAATTATATTACCCTCCTTTTATTCTTTATTAATAGAGTCCCGTATGATCCCCCTCATTATCTTACCGGGAATCAATGTCAGACGGACAGGCATTTAATTACCTGGTCATCATGTTTACCCTTTTTAAATATTGGCACAATATTAGCTTTCTCCTAATGGGGGGAGGGATAGCTCAAGTGGTTTGAGCATTGGCCTGCTAAACCTAGGGTTCTGAGTTCAATCCTTGAGGGGGCCACTTAAGAATCTGGGGCAAAATCAGTACTTGGTCCTGCTAGTGAAGGCAGGGGGCTGGACTCAATGACCTTTCAAGGTCCCTTCCAGTTCTAGGAGATCAGATATCTCCATTAATTTAATTTAATTTAGTCTTCTGGAACTTTCTCGATGTTCCAAGATTTATTAGAAATCAACCTTAACAGCCCAGCAAGCTCCTCAGCCAGCTCATTTAAAACGTTTGGATGGAAGTTATCCAGACCTGCTGCTCTGAAAATATCTAAGTTGGGTATCCACTGTTTAACATCCTCCTGAGATTCTAGTGGAGTGCAAACAATATTTCCTGTGATATGATTACATCATCTGTTTTATCTGTTGTATTTTTTACCCAAGTACAGGACAAAATTTTTTTTGAACACTTCTGCCTTTTCTACATTATTATTGATAATTCTACCATTTCCATCTAGTAATGGATCAATGCCACGATTAATATTCTTTTTGTTGCTAATATACTTATACAACTCTTTCTTATTGTCCTTAATTCTGCTGGCCATACATTTCTGCTTGTGTCCATTTGCTTTCCTTATCAATTTACCAAAATTTCTAGCTTCTGATTTATATTCATTATTTCCAACTTTCCCTTTCTTCCATTTGTTATATATTATTTTTTATTTTTACAGCTGCCTTCACTTCCTCTCTAAAATAGAACAAGGGAGAAGGCAGTATTGGTTTAAAAAACAATCATGGGATTGTGGCTTTGGGGGTGACTAGCAAAGTGTTCTTAAACAGTTCCCAAATATCATTCACATTTTCATGAGTTGGCTCAAATTGTTTTCTGCTTGGTGAAACTGGCCCTGTTAAAGCATCAAATATATACATCACTGGTCGGGACTTTATTCTGTTTGCATATTATAAATGTGACCAAGTCATGATCTCTTGTACCTAATTTACCATTAAGTTTGAGTTCTGTGATCAGTTCCTTTTTATTTGTCAAGATGAGGTCTAATAAAAAATTCTCCCATGCTGAATGCAACACTCTTTAACTTAGAAAATGGTCATCTAAAAACAGGTCCTCCTTACTTAATAGAACTGCTCCCTATGTATATCCAGCCACAGCAGCAGATGTTACTGACCAAAATAAGTTTTTATTCTGTGGCCCTTCATAGCCCAGCAAAAACATCATCATTATGAGAAATCACACATCAGCAGAACTGTGAACGAAGTTTTGATTACACATTTTAATTGTTGCTTGTACTTGAGCAAAGATCTCAGCTTGGCATTCAGATGCCATGGGAATTTATTGTGCTGGCATTCTGACTGAGCATGTTTAATCTGGAGTCACTGAGACAGATGCAAATAATTAATTTTGCTTCTCTGTAACAGCCTCATCTTCATTGAATACCCCTTTAGCACCTCAATCATCCAGTGGCCCCACTGATGTTTTGGCATGCTTCCTGCTTCTGATGTACTTAGAAATTATTTTACTGTTAATTTCTGTCTCTTTTTCTAGTTGCTCTTCAAATTCTTTTTTGGCCTGCCTAATTAAGAATATAAGAACATAAGAACGGCCATTCTGACTCAGACCAATGGTCCATCTAGCCCAGTATCCTGTCTTCCAAGAGTGGCCAATGGCAGATGTTTCAGAGGGAATGAACAGAACAGGCAATCCTTTAGTGATGTCTCCTGTCATCTACTCCCAGCTTCTGCTAATCAAAAGTTAGGGACACTCAGAGCACGGGGTTGCATCCCTGACCAGCTTGGCTAATAACCATTGATGGACCTGTCTTCCATGAGCTTATCTAGTTCTTTTTTGAACACCAGTATACTTTTGGCCTTCACAACACCCCCTGGCAATGAGTTCTACTGGGCACAGGGTACGGGCTCCCTAATGATGGAGCTACTTGCTGGGTTGGGACCTAAGTGAATAAAGTTATACTGGAAATTTAACTAAATCCTTGTAAGTTCTAAGAGTGAAGAATACATTGCAAGATGCTACACACGCAGACACGGTTGTAGAAAAATTGTGTAATGATCTATGAAATTTGAAAACCAGTATGTAAGCATGAAATGCAATATCCCAAAGCACTCACATAAGGGACAGAGTTACAGTTGTGTATGCAACTGGCTGAGGCTTCGAGGCATCTGGATTTTTTATTGTCATTTATTTATTTATAACTCAAGTAATCCTGGACAGTGTGATTATTTATATTTTAATTTTGTAATAGTTTTCTAAGGGAGAAGATAGATGAATGATGAGACTTTTATTATTAATCTAAATAAATAAATAAAATGTCTTGACTTGAGTACTGTTGGGAAAGTTAGCATGCGTGACTCCATTTTGGTTTGGGCCTGCCATTAGCTAGAAGCGAGCACATCACGTACTGGAAAATGGGGAAGGGGAGAAAGGAACATCTGGAAACAGTAAAAGGAAGGAATGCCAGCCAATTCAGACAGTATGGCTTTGAGGAGGAGGAGGAGAGGGGGGCTTGTGCATGAGCTTGGGGGCTTGTAACGCTAGCCAACACGAGGGAGATGCTTAGTTAGGATAGGTGAGAGACAAGTAAACGGCTTATTCATTGGCCAAAAGTTACGATGCACGAGGGTAGCATGCACTGCTAAAAAGTATATAATCTTTGTGTAACCGACTGTCTGGGTCCCCTCCTGATTAGCAGGGGGGCACCTCACTCGAGTGAAATAAACCTATTATCTCTGTAATACTCTGCACTCGCGGACTTTATTCCTGTGCCTCAGCCTAGACTCGAACTGCGCGTGACTTATAGGTGTAATTCGCAACAGTACTTAACTGTATACCTTTAAGGTCTCTTATGGACTTTAAAAAAATGTTTTGGCATAGTAATACATATCATATGGAAACTGGTAGATTTAGAAAATAATGTTTCCAAATCAGTCAGTAGCATATAATTCCATAGTGCCTGGGAGAGGGTCTTTGTCAAAGTAAAACTGGAAATGTGTCTTGTATAAAGTTTTGCTTCTTGAAAAATGGTTCCAAAGGAACATGGCTGCTTAGAACTCTGAATGATTCTGAATGACTATGAGCAGGATATATGTGGTAACATAAAGTTTGCCAGTTAAATAGATTACACTTTAATCATTGTATTATTTTGGTGGGGGTTTTTTAGAAAAGCCTGAAGAAGAAAAACAGCATTCAGTTCAAAAATGAGAGGGAAGCTATTTGTTTAATAAAACACAGGATACTGGAAGTTTGTAAAAGCAGAGTTCTTATCAGTTCAGCCATTGAAAGAACATATGGAACCCTGCTGAGATAGTGGTGTTTCAAAACTCCCAATTTATGTGATTCATGGACAATTTCCTTTTTTTTTAACTGTTAGTTTATTTTGTTCTGTTCCACTTTTTAATTTGAATAAACAGGTTTTGGTCTTATTTATGGTTCTCTTTCTGTATTCAGATAAATGTCTCCTCAGAACTTCATAGAATTTCATCCTACTTCTAAGTTGGTCCTGTCCTCTGTATCCCTTGGGGGAGAATTGTATGTCCCCTTCTCTGTTTTTCCTGCATTCTGCCATATATTTCATGTTATAGTAGTCTCGGATGATGACCCAGCATACTGGCCCACTCAACCCATGCAACCCATCTATGCGAAGAGGCGATTCGCTTTTGGAACTTTTGCATAACAAATTTGATTAATCTCAGAGCTGCTCACCTTCCAGGACAGCAGACAGGGCCAGATCCATCATCCAGCTCTGTGGGCCTCCCAAAGTGGAACAATGTTCAACAAAAAATGCCATCAGCTTTGCTCCCGGGGAGGTCGACAGATGCTTCTCTGTATGGACCCCTCACCTGTATGCCTTCCCTCCAACTGTCTTTCTATCCAGGGTCTTTGTTAGGGGGCTTTCCCTTCACCCTCTCCCCTGGTTCTTGTCACGCAGACAGAAAGCAGAAGACCAGAAGTCCAAAGTGCAGGCAATGTAATGTTTATTGGGGTTAGTTTCAAGCAGGCATATCCATAGCTCTACATGCCAGCAGAGTGTTTCCCAGTGTTCTGTTCCCAGCTCTGACACTGCAGAGCTTTTACGCATATCACCGTTTCCTATTGCCCCCTCCTCCTTCATAGCAGGCCCAAATATACCTGCAGTGCATGCCCCTGGTCCCACCCCTTACAATTTATGCTCATATCCTGTGTTGGAGGGTCATCAGTCTGGGAGCATTCTCCCACCTCTTTTTTTATCCTATGGGAGGGGTAACAAGGGAGGTTCTGTTCTGGTCAGGGACAGGCTTTCTTTGGCTTTTAGTGTTTCTTATGCCTCTCCCCAACCCCTTCACCGCTCCTAACTGGTTGCTTGGCCTTGGCTTGAGAAAGGAGCCAGGCATGCTTCCAGTGTATGCTCATATATTAAACTCCCCCAAGACCCTGTAACAATTTTAACAACATCTCTTATCTCTTTTCACCCCATCTGCTTGTGGGCAGATGTAACACACAGTGTCGTTGTTCACACATATTAGTAAGGATATAAGAGTATCAAAAAGCAAACCCAAAATTCTGTCAGGCTAAGAAGCAGGCCTATATACTAATAGTCTTGTTCAAAGTCAAAGAAGACCATGCTCATTTCATCCTTATAGCACTGGAATGACCTCACCAGCCCTTGTTCTCAAACCTACTGGCCTTGTCAATCAAGCCTCCTCTATCTCTCCTGCTGGATCCAGGTGTGATTTTTCAGGAGTGTGGTTGCCTACTCCATCCCAGCCTGTGAGCTCTCTACCTAACAGCATGGAGGACTCATGGTTAACACCTTTGGAGAAGTCCTCTTGTAAAGATGTTCAGAAAGTGCATCTGAATAGTTGAAAACTCTCATCTAGGGGTACTTACCTGGTTAAGTCAGTGAGGGGGCGGGGCTGGCCCTGAGGCAGTAGGAGGGGGTGGGGCTGGCACTGAGGCAAAAGGAGCAGAGGGGGCGGGGCTGGGCCAGAGGCAGTTAGAGGGGAGGGGGCTGGCACTAGGGCAGTTGGAGGGGGCGGGGCTGGCACTGAGGCAAGGGGAGGGGCGGGGAGGGGAGAGGGCCTGAGGCAGTTGGAGGGAGGGGAGGGGAGGGGGCGGGCCCTGAGGCAATTAGAGGAAGGGGAGGGCAGGAGAGGGGACGTGGGTCTGAGGAACTGGAGGCAGCTGGCACTAGGGCAGTTGGGCCGAGGGGGCGGGAGACGCTGTCTCTGCTCTTGCTGCAGCTGTGAGGAGCCGCAGGGATGGGGCTGCAGGTCTGGGCCCTGCTCCTGCTCCTCAGCCCAGGTGAGACGGGCAGTGAGTCTGGTGGAGATGCCAGAGCGGGTAGATATTTGGGGTCATGCTTGCAAGGCAGAGGCCAAGCAGGGAATGGGGGAGCCAGGAGTCAGAGCAGGGCTGTGAGGGAAAACAGCCAGAACAGGAGGAGGAGCAGGACTGAGGCACAATGCAGGGAACAGGGGCTTGAGGGGAGGGGGAATATGGGGCTTGGGGGCAGCAGGGAGCACTGGGGGTAAATCAAGGAGGCGGGGGATTTGTGAAGCCGGAGCAGGGTGCACGGACGGGAGATTCAGGAGGTGCCAGAGCAGGACTAGGAGCAAGATCTGCTGAGAGCAGGTCAGGGCCTGGAACCAGGCAGGAGGCAGAAAGGGGCTGTGGGCCTGAGAGTTCATGGAGGCAAACTCAGAAGGGGGCAAAGGGACTCTTTTGGGGGCAGGGGCAAAGGGAGCATGGATGACCAACGGGAGGTGCAAGGAAGGGGGAAAGGGAGGGATTAGAGCCAGGGGCACGGGGCTCTGAGGTGTTTGGATCTTGGAGCATAGGGTTACCATATTTTGAGCCTCCAAAAGGAGGACACTCCACGGGGCCTCGGCCCCGCCCCCCGCCCCGCCCCAACTCCGCCCCTTCCCAAAAGTCCCCGCCCCAACTCTGCCCCCTCCCCTGCTTCCCGCGAACATTTGATTCGCGGGAAGCCTGAAGCAGGTAAGGGGGGTGTGAGGGGAGGAGGCGCAGCCCAGTCTGGCCCCCCTGGCGTTTCCAGCCTGGGTCGGCTCGGGCCCTGGGGTGCCGGCCCAGGGCCCGGCCCCCGGCCGAGCACCCCCGGCCTCACCAGCACTGCCTGTCCCCGGCCCGGCCCCCGGGCCCCTGGCCGAGCACCCCCGGCCTGCCCAGCACTGCCGGCCCCCGGCCCGGCCCCCGAGCCCCCGGCCCAGCACCGCCGGCCCCGCATGTCCCGATTTTCCCGGACATGTCCGGCTTTTTGGGATTCCCCCCCGGACAGGGATTTGTAGCCCAAAAAGCCGGACATGTCCGGGAAAATCCGGACGTATGGTAACCCTATTGGAGCAGGAAGGCCCGGAGCACCAGCTGGAAAGGGGCAAGCTGGAGCAGGGACAGGACTGGGTAGGAAGTGGCTGATGTGATGTCTCTCGAGTACTTTGCTGGTGTGTGTGAGGAGCTGCTGGGGATGCCTCCCGGGGGTTGCGGGGCTGGGCTGGTGCAGGGATTTTGCTTCTGCTCTTGGTCATCTCAGTTTAGGTGGGGAGGGGGAAGTGGTGCCTCTCTGAGGGGTGGGAGTGGCAGCATGGTGTTGCAGGGGGAAGGGAAGAGGGGCCAATTCATTGAGGCTGGAGGAGGGATAGGGAGGGGCCTGTCTGGTGGGATTCAGATGGAGGTACCGCAGGGAATGAGAAGTCAGGCCCACTGACTTTTTCCAGGGGGATGAGAAGGATTTTTGTGGGAGTAGGGGCAGAACAGGGTGGGGAGCAGGGGAGAGGTGTGGAGTAGGAAGATTGGGGTCATGGCTTTGGTCAGAGGTAGTGTGGGTGTAAGGCAAGGCGCACAGAAGGCTCGAGGGGTGCTTGAACAGGGAAGCTGGTGTGGGCCTCATACTGGGTTACTATTCTGCGGGGAGCCTAGATGTGGTGGTTGTGAGGGAGATAAGGCTGCTGAGGGGGTTTGGGAGTACTCCAAGTGGGGCTCAGGGGAACTGAGCATGGAGCAGGGGCCCCTTAAAGGAGCTTTTCAGGAGCTGTTGTGAGTGAGGAGCAGTGCCAGCTGAGGGGGAGTTTGTAAGGGACTGAATCAGGCTTTGCAAGTTGAATTTTGGAGGAAAGAATAGGGAGGGGATGTGGGGTTTGCTGAAGGCTTTATTTGGGGTATGGAGCAGGGAGGGCAGAGTGAGTTCCTCTGAGGGGTGGTATGGGGTATACAGGAAGGAGGAAGTAGTACAGCTTGTTGAAAGGGGAGGTTAGGGGGACTGCAGAGAGACATGGAGCAGGACCTGCCAGTGAGGCTTTGAGAGGCACTGAGGAGTGTGGAGCAGATCCTGCTCACGGGGCCCAGGTGTACTAGCACAGGGGGAAGAGCAGTGGGGTGTGCCAAGATTAGAGGAGTTCATGGTTGGGGTCTGCATAGGGCAGGCAGGTGGAGTGAGATTCCCTGGGAGAGGCAAATTTTTGGAGCCATGGAGCAGGGCCTGCAGAGTAGGAAGAGGGGGTTGGAGAAAAGAGAAGAGAGACTTGATTAACTGGGGACAATAGATAATGTTTCTCATTAAGTATCACAGGGATAGCCGTGTTAGTCTGGATCTGTAAAAAGCTACAAAGAGTCCTGTAGCACCTTATAGACCAACAGAAGTATTGGAGCATAAGCTTTCGTGGGTGAATACCCACTTCGTCCTGAGGAATACCCACTTTCATATTCACCCACGAAAGTTTATGCTCCAATACTTCTGTTAGTCTATAAAGTGCCACAGGACTCTTTGTTGGTTCTCATTAAGGAGGGCTTTGATGTGGAGCAGGGACCTGGGCCTACTGATGAAAGCTTGGGTAGGTGGAGAAGGGAAGAGAGGAGTGCAGCCTGCTAAAGATGATGTGGGAGTGGCATAGTAGGAAGGGGGTTGTGACTGTGGAGTAGGGAGTGGCCCTAAAAGGGGTATTTATGTGGGATGTAACAAGGAGAAAAGAAAATGAGTCTTGCCCAGAGTTTTGAAGAGTGTGAGAAAAGAGAGGAAGACAGGTCTTGTTTATGGAGGTATAGTTGGGAGTGCAGAATATGAATAGGGGGAATATGGCTTGATAAGGGGGGATTTTGATGCTGAGTAAGGGGGGGGGGAGACATTCTTCTGAGGAGAGGTTTGCAGTGGATGGAACAGGGAGTGAGGAGTGTGGCATACTGAGTGTGGTTTGCAATAGTAAGATGATGAAGTGGATTCCATTATGGTTGCAGGGGCAGAGTTGTTCCCATTGAGGGAAATGGTTGTGAGGTGCAAGGAGGACAGAGCAGGGGCAGTGAAAAGAAGTATTTGGAGAACGGGGCTCATTGAAGAGTACATTCAAGCAATGGGGGTATGGGCTTGCCATGGTTGAGGGTTGTGTGATGCAGAGGAGTGATAGAGGTGCAGGGCTTAATGTGGGGTGTATTAGAAGAATGAAGCTGGGTGTGATGGCGTAAGATGGACCAGGGAGGGTGTAGTCTGGTAGAAGGGGTAAGTGTTTGCTTGGAAGAGAGAACCTATTGATGGGGGAATACAGTGGGGTTGGTTGGAAAATCAGGAGGATGGAAGGGGTCTGATGGAGAAATTGGCTTGGGTTTGGGTTGGGAAAGAGAACCAAAGGAGTAGTAATGCTATTGTGTTCTCTCTGTGTCTAAGATGCAGACTTCATCCTTGTCCCTGGAATTGTTCCTCCTTCGCACATTGTAGAGAGTGACTTCTGTATGAAATCATTTATCATGTCAGAATCTAGAAGCACATATCCCAGTAATTGTAAACTTATATTCTGTTTAACTTATTTGAAACTATTTCTCTTTCTAGGCTTTTCTGATACGTTAAAATTCTCTTACTCTGAAGTAATAGTGCCAAGAAAGCTAGAACCAAGGGATGGCATAGACACCAAGGTAGCACTGCTTTCTAAGAATATTGGAATTGCTATGTTGATTCAGACTAATGATTCATGAATCCTGTCTTTGGTAACTGCCAGTACCAGATGCTTCAGTGGAAGTTGTCACCACCTCTATAATAAAGTATGTAGAGCAGAAAGTTTCTTCCTAATCCTGAGCAATTAGTGGTTTGGTTCTCTTTTGAAGCACAAGGGTTAATAATCTTTAATACAATCTGTGCTTGCCTGTGTAACTGTGCTTGACATTTTTATGAGTGGAACTCAGTGTGCAGTAAGAACATTTATCATTTGACAATAGGTAAAACAAATTATATGTTGTTTATTGCAAGGAACCAAGGAATTCAGAAGGTATTTATATGGCTCCCATTAACAAGGAATATAAGCACTACACAATGTTTAAAATGTTTATCTTCACAACACTCCTGTAAAGTAGTACCCTCTGTGCTGGCAACCCCCAATTTTAAAGAATAATCATGCCATCATAAGACTATTCTTGTCTGTAACTTCTGGTAGGGGGAAATAGCCCATTTGTCTGGGCTGGTTTTGAACCCCTGAGAAACTGTTCTGGCATTCTGACAGTATTGATAGTCTATCTTGAACTCCTCCTAGAGTACTAGGATTGGAAGTTCACGCTGTACATCCTTTGAAAGGTAACTTTGCTTGATATGTGAGGTATAGAATTTGACCTATGTTGTCATAGTTTAGGGATTCTTAATATATCTTTTCCTATTTGAAATATTCCACAAGACTTATGAGCACCAAGTAGTATAAGGGTCTAGAAGAATGCAAATTTATGACCCAAATGTTAACCAAGTGAGGCAAATACTGGGTGAAACATTCTCCCTGTAACCCTGTAAAGTAAAACAGACAAAAAGCCAAAAATGAACTGAGCACTTTAAAGTGAATTTCAACCTTCTATGTCCATGTTTGACTCTTGGGGAACAACTCCGTTCTAAGTTTCGACCTGGAATTGTAGCTCTGTGCTGTGGCTAAATGCCACAATATAGCCCTTATGATAAAACTGCAACCAGTAGTCTATGACTAAGATTGTGACTTAGGGCCAGAGTTTTGAAGGTGTTTGGGTGTTTAAATATTCAGATAGGCATCTAAATACCTTTCAAAAGACTTTGGACTAAGGGGCAAATTTTTAAACACAGCTCATCTAAAGAATGCCTGCATCATAGAACACCATAAGGAAGTATGGTGTTTTCTTTCTAAAAATCAGGTTTCCCTGACAGCCAGTCCTGACAATGGACTGGCATGTGTGGGATTCATGCTCTACAGTTAACATACTATCTATGAGGTTGAGACACTTTTTTTGTGGAGCACGCATGCTGTGCAAGTATAAATCACAATAACCACTGAAAAGGTGTTATCCTACAGGGTAATGTGCAGTTCTGAGCAGCTGTAAAGAAGAGGCTGCTGCCAAGTTAAGACAGTAAGAGCGTCAAACTCTGTTGGATTTGACTCTACCCATTATTCCAAAATCGTTATTCAGCCTCAATTTGAGACTGCATAGTAGTGCTGTGGCAATGGTGTTTAGTGTCAGCTGTTAGGCTCTGTCTACACTAGGGGCATTTTCTAAATATTTTGCTGACACTGATTGAGCCACACCAATTTTAGCAATACTGGGGAGCCTCATGTAAACAGCACTCCCAGGGCCACAGCCATTTTTCATGCTGTGGACTAGACTTGTTCTGAACAGGTTTAATTTCATGATGTTAAATACTGTTGGGACCATGGGAGGCTGGTTTATATTGTTGATCCTAGTACTGCTAATGTTGATCCAGCTGGACTCGTATTGGCAACTTTGGGAAATATTTAGCAAACTTCACTGCTGTAGCAAGGCCTTAAATGAAAGGAGAAGAAAAATCTCTGTACACCATCTAAGGAAATGTATGAATACAATTTTTATAATATGGAATACTGTATAGGGATTGATTAGTCACAGTTTTAGAATACTATTGAATTATACTTTTTTTATTTGAATGCTCTAGGAGAAGGTGTCTTATCTAATTAAAGTAGAAGGAAAGCTCCATATTGTTCACCTACTACAGAAGAAGTAAGTGACTGTTCTCTTCCAAACCTTTCATCTGCTCTTTTTTTAGAGAAATAGGTATATATGGGGCTTTACAATCAAGTATGAAGACAAAAGCTCCTGCCCCCAGAAGCTGTCAATCTAGATATTGAGAAATAACAGAAGTGGTAAAAAAGTAGAAGATGGGATGCAAGGAAAACTGCTTTTATAGGGGGCATTAGTTAGAGCAGTAATAATTAGGAAGGGACAAGCATCTCCGTACTTTAAAGTTAAAGCTACTTTTCATTATAAATTTGATTTTTGTACATGCTTTCTAGCTTTGCCAAGAGCAAACCAATCCACATGAAACTCTACACCCATGTAACCTTATGCCAAGGAAGGATATTTCAGAAAGGTTCAAGATACACTGGGCAATATAAATTAGCTATACGAGAACTCAGGAGGCTCTTCTTGGAGGTGGTCTCTGCATATCAGTACCAATAATATTTGTTCCTCCCTGTGCTGCTGAACTTTGGCAATCTTCTTGAAAAGAGGTGTTCACGGAGACCACACAATAACTACCTCCCAGAGGTAACATTCAGAGCTAATATTAGTAAATGTCATACAATCCCTTCTTGCATTGGCTTCTTCTTTTCGGCATGTACTTGCAGGTATTGGGGACCCTCATTCAGTTCCCGGAGAGAATTTCTTAATTTTTTTTACCTGAAATCTGTCAACTGATTCTAGTTATTGCAGTTTTAGAAAATATAGATATTTTTAGACAGTTCTTGCACTATTGCTCAGTTTAAATTCCTAGACCAACTGAGACTTCAGTTCCCGGCTCATTTCTGATGAGTAGAGCCCTGAATGGTTACAAAATTTATATCCACGGATGCAGATATCTGCGGCTATAAAGCAGATATCCATGGAGCTGCAGTGCTCTAGCAACAACAAGAGAGACCAGCAGGGCCAAGGCCAGCGACCAGGCCAAGAACTGCAGTGGCAAAAGCAGCTGCATTTTGGGCCACTGCTCTCAGGAGCCCGCACCCAGCCTGGGCAGCTCTGTCAGCATGGCTGTGCTGCCCTCAGCCCTGCCCACTGGGGCAGACACGAGGCTCACGGGCAGCTGTCCCTGGGAAAGTTAGTGTGTGCAAGCAGCTCACATGTTCCTTGACAGGAGTACCACATGACGGGACTCCTGTCCAGGAGCCACCCTGAGACCTAGCAAACTTGTAACAGCATTGTGCTGTTTGGGAGCATTGCATTTAGCTGCCCTTCTAGTCACAAGCTTACATCAGTGTTGCAGAATATACAGTTTTGGACAGATAAGCCATACTCTTATTAAATAGAAGGAAAACGGGGATGTAGAAGAAAAAAAGAAATAAGCTGGGGAAGGAAAAGAACATACATGTGGGGAGAAGGGCAGAGAGACAAAATCTCACTATTGATATGGGGTTCTGGATTTAGTTGGAGCCAAAGGAGGTGGCAGTGTCATCTGGATCCCTCTCTCTGGTCCATTCTGATCAGGACAGCTCTTGGGATTAAAAGAAAGAAGGCCCAGGGTCTCAGGGAACAGAAGGGGTGGCAGCCGTGATAGTGAATTTCACTCCTTCCCCTTCTCTCAACTTTCAGTCAGCCATTGGTACAATAGCCCCTCCACCAAGCCGCTTAAGAACCCTGAAAAAGGATGGGTGGAATAGCCCATCCCCTCATTACTTTGTCCACTAATTAGATCTAATTTATTACACCAATTTTGGTTTATTAATTTCTGGTTCCATACTTTTCTTGTTTACTAAGAAATCTTAACATAGTCTTTGAGTTATATCAGTGGGCCTTCTTGTTTAGACCAGAGGTTCTCAAACTGGGGTGTGGGCCCACCCTGGGGGTGCAGAATGTATTCTGGGGGGCATGAGAAGTTTTAGGGGAAAAAAACTTATTGCACACATTTTACCCACAGCAATGAATAATTAGCAAAGCTGATTCCTCCAGACATATCAGGTCTTCAGATGGCATTGTGCACTTTGACAGATTTCTGTTAATCGCGCATAGTATTATACAAAGTCGATGACATCTGTATGTTAATCCATTTGCTATGGTGCAAATTTAATTGCATGCATGGACCACAATCGCAGTTTTGCTTTTGATTTTATTACAATGGATTGTTGGCTCATTCACGCAACAGAAAAACAAAGAAGCCAAAACTGAGTCTAGTGAAGCACCGCGGCTGCATATATCAGTATATGTACTCTGTGTAGGTGTGTGTGTGTGTGTGTTTGTGGGGACTGTATACTACTACAGACACAATGATGGAATGGGTGATCAAATAAGTTTGAGAACCACTGGTTTAGACTAAATCGGTCTTTCTTCCTTTTGCACCTTTTTTGATCAACATTTATTGATATTGGTTATTGTGACACTTCATTAACTTTTCCTTATTTTTTGCAGTTGAGCTCACAATTGGGGTAAATTCATAGGCCCAATTATTACAAAACCCTTGCAGGGGAGAAACAGAAGCCTTTGACGTATTTGTCTAGCTCCAAGTTGGTGGAACACCTTATGTCCAGCTTTGGAGCCACACTGGAAGAAGCTGGATTTGTCTTTAGCATCTGTCAGTGCCAAGGGCTTCAAATTTGCCTGCTGTAAGGCAGAAGCTGATGAGTGCAGATTATGTTGGTCCTTCAGTGCTGGAGACCTTGTCAGCACTGAAAAGGCTCCAAGTAAACATGCTCCTTTCAGTGCCATCTTTCTCTCAAATCCAGCATTTGTGGACAAATTCCTACGTTTCTCTCGCTATTCCCATTTTTAAAAATGTCTACAATAAGACAGAACTATCTAATGAGGTATTCATGGGTTTAATTAGGTAATGTGTGAGTGATGCCTAATAGATAAGGCACTGCATTGGGATTCCATTCCCCTCTACCACTGGTCCATTGGGCAACACTGGATATGTCACTTCAGCATCTTGTGCATTAGTTTCCCCATGTCTAAAATAGGTATAATGGCATCTCTGCATTAGGTACACTCAGATCAAGTTTTCAAGTTTTTCTTCAGAACCACGAGAGCTAGGAATATTTTTGTAATTAATGCATAGATTCTGGAGCACAGCTTTGTGGCAAAAAGCGAATTCTGTAGCAGATTCACTTCTGCAGAATGCACTGGGTCTTGACTATAGATTTACATAAGACCATTGAAGTGGCTAAATAAAGGTATTTAGCCACCTAACTCCCACTGACTTCAGTGAGAGCCAGGCATCTAAATACCTTTGAGGAGCTGGGCCTTAGACCTTATGCAACCAGCAGTTCACATGCATCAAGACAGCAAGCAGCAATTGTTGGCATTTTTGGATCTGGTTTGAAGACTAGGCTATGAGTAGACAATTCACCAAAAGTACCTTTATTTCCGAAAGGCTGATCAGCTTCTTACCAAAGGAGGTACATCCTGTATGCTGTGCTCAACGTCACTATATCCCTAGTATGATATTACTTCCCTAAGACTATAAGCAATGGCCTGTTATGTGCAGTAGAGGTAGAAGAAGGACCCACCACCTCATCCAGGTGGTCATGGCTGTCTAACAGGCCTGCTGAGCTGAAGCTTGATGTTCAAAGCCCCCCCCCCCCTTTTGTATTCTGTGCCAAAGTGCCAGCTGTACATGTTTGCGTCAGCTGGTGTTCCGCTTGTCTCAGACACATCCTCATGTAACAGTTGATGGTTTCCTCTCTCAGAAGTTTCAGCTAGGTTGAACTAGTTTTGCGGTTTTAGCTGACAGAAAAACAATCCCCTTCATTCTTATAAAAACAATATTAATATGCCTAATAACAGCAAAACTAATTAGAACCAATTTTACGTAATGATTGAGTACCATATGTTTACATCAAGCGCCATCTTGCATTATCTGTATTTCTCCAGCAGGGTCCCCTGCTTTTGAATTTCTAATTTTTTAAAATCTTTTATTTTCAGAATGTTCATAGCCCCAAATATCCCAGTTTTTACTTACAATGAGAAGGGAGACTTGATAACAGATTATCCATATATACAGGTAAGCATGAGATATGTACCTTAGAGGGTATAATACTGAGTAAAATTAAACTGCCGTGCTCTAAAGATTGGATGGATGATGGCTGTCAGTTTTGATAATAAATTCTTGGGTTTTCAAATGGTTTTTCAATGGGGTTATAATTTGAGGGACTTTTCTGTGTTGTGAGACAATCATATCCTGGTCTGAAAGCTGAGGAATTTAACCTTAGGTATGGTGAATAAACCGCTGATTAATAACCTTACCTTAGAACTTAGTTCCTTCTGAGTAGCTGACACATTGGGTAGTTGAGTTCTTCCATTGATTAAGGTCACTTGCTAGTTGTGGTACTTCTTTCCAGGTGATGCCAGAGCATTCAATATTCTCTGTCACTGTCTTCTGCCTGTTCTTCCTTGGCCTTACTCGCTTACACATTTCATGGTTAATAACCCTGAGGTAAAATACTAATTTTTTTAAAATTCATTAGCTAAATTCTAAATGAAAGAGGGGATGACATGAAGAAAATGGGTTGTCAAGCTGCTGAAGGTTGCGAAGATTAAAAAAAAAAGTTTTAAACATAGTTGGCCATTCCTATTCTCTGTTCTCTTTTCCCCCTTCCCTTGTTACAAATGAGCAGGGCTCATCTTCCCTGAATAGCTGCAAAATATTTTTGCTTTAAAATCAAATTGTTAGGGAGCAATGGTTGTATTCTTCCAAGATGCAATGAATGTAGAGGCAAATTAATAGTTACTGGAGGGCCAACAGCCTTGCTGACCTGTAGAAGGAAGTAGATTGGGAGAGTATGATGATGGGAAGGGCCCAGTCCTTTTCCCACTGGTGGAGGATTGTGCCTGAAGGAAGGAAATCAAACAGAGATTTTAAAAATACACTTCTAGCAGTTTGAAAGTCTCATTCTCTTTGGTTTATTGGTAGATTTTCCTTCTTTCATGTAAGCTTTGGTGCCTTTTAACGTCAACTGAAGAGAGTGAGAATTGGAAGTGGCCAAAATTGTTGCTAGTCATCATCTTAAATTCACCATTCAGGAGCCAATCAGAAGAGAGACCACAGTAGCCAGACAAGCTAGAAAGATATGGTTGACATTCTTAGCTCTCCCTTGCACATGCATTGTTGGTAGATGGGCATTATGGAACATGATGCCCCAATAACCCCTTAATTTCCTTTCCAGTGCGTATGTAGTTAAGCTGACTCTTCCTCCATCTCTAGGGATGTTTTTTACCTCCCAATATAAATACTGTCAAACATGGAGCGGACAGAGCAAAGGAGGCAATGCAATTCACCAGGGTGGAACTGAGGCCTGGCATCAACTATCAACTTTATCTCTGACCAGTTGTGTGGCACTGGGAAAGTCACTTTACATCTCTTCCCACCAATTTGCCTGTCTTGTCTATTTAGAATGTAAGCTCTTCAAGGGCAACGACTTTCTCTTACTATAGGTTGGTCTACACTGGAAATGCTACAGTGGCACAGCTAGAGCGCTGCACCCGTGTTGCTGCAGCAATTCAATGTAGTCACTAGCTACAAGACATGAGGGGTTCTCCTGTCTGCATAGGTAATCCACCTCCCCAAGAGGTGACAGCTAGGTTGACAAAAAAATTCTTCCATCAACCTAGCGCTGTCTACACTGGGGTTGGCTTACATGCTTACATGCTGCTCAGTGGTGTGGATTTTTTACAGTCCTGAGCAGCACAGCTGTGTTGACCTAATTTTTAGTGTAGACAAGGCCTATATATTTTCATAGTGTTGCTCTGTTAATTTTGATGGAATAAATGTGCCTAGAGACTCAAAGGTGTTACTGTGACTCTGTCACAGTTCAGCGTTCAACAGGGCTCAGTGTTTGGAATAAATACAGAGACCCTGGCCTGCTTAGCGCCATAGCAAACACACCACTGAAAATCTTGTCCACCTTTTATTAAAGATACAGAAAAAGTCGCAAAAAAGAGTTGAAGCATTTGAAATGTAAAGTATTAATTAAGGCTTTGTGTTAACAATATCCCTTATTCCCTTTCCCTTTAGCTATAGAGAGCTTTTAGAAGTACCCCCTTCCCCTGTTTGATATTTTGTTAGATGGTATTACAGATAATGATAAATTTCCTTTTTTGTCGGGGGAAAGAGGAACAGTTAGTTGAGAAGGGATGGAGCTGCTATTGTTTAAAGTCTAATCCTGCTTCCTTTAGGACAAAAAATGAGAAACACACACAAAGGAAGAGAGAAAACAACAGCAAAGGTAGAAATGCAGATTCTGTCTCTGATGCTGACTCTTACTTGCAACCTCATTGCTGGAGAAACACAGGCACAAAACATATTCTTATCAGACACTCCTACACCTAGCAGGAGGTTTAGGGCATTGTTTTTTATTACGTTTCTGGTCACAGGCTTACAACTGTGTTGCAAAATACAGTCTTGGCCAGTGAGGCCAGACTGTTACTGAACAAAAGGCAAAAGGAGAGAGATATGAAAGAGAAGAAAGAAGGTGGTGAAGGAAAAGGATGCATGTTGGGGGAATGGGATGCCAGCCTCGCAGTCCAGGTGATGGTCAGGATTAGCTAGATTTCGTGGAGTTGGTGATATAATTGGAGTCATTCTTTCTTTCTCATCCAGTCTGATCAGGCCATCTTTCATGATCAGGATGGTGAATATCCAAAAGTGTTATGGTGGATCCTGCAGTCCCAGGAGACTATGTGGGTGGCAGCCATGATGGTGAAGCTTGTTCCTCCCAGTCCTCCTGTCTTCCAGCCAGCAGATACGTCTCTAAAATCATGATTTCTCCCCCAATGTTTCTTTATTTTTAAGGATCCCAAAAGGGAGTGATAGACAGAATAGCCCATGCCCTTATTTTGTTCACTAATTAGGCCTAATTTGTAACACTTAAGTTTAGGACCATTGATTTCTGGCCCGATGCTACTTTTGTTTACCAGATGTGATTTCAGCACAGTCCATGAGTTACATCACTATGCCTTTTTGTTTGGATTAATTCAGAACTTTTGTTTCTCTTTCTATATCTTTCCCCATTAACATTTGTTACAGGTGATTGGAACATTTAAGCCCCCGCTGCTCTGGTTTCCCCTCACAGCAGTCCTAGTATGTAGCCAAGAGGGGGTGCTTGCTAGGGCCTATGACATAATGGTAGCAGAGGTGGGGTCTACATGGTAGTGTGGAAAGTTTTTTTTGTTTGTTTGTTTGTTTTTTTAAGACACTTTTGCCAGAGGATTATACTTTTGCTCTTTACACTGAAAGTCAGGAGCACATCTGTTAGTTTGTCTCAGGTAAAAGTTAATTAGCAAGCATGAATTATGAACATCTCATGAAAGAGTAGCTTCTGAGCATGTGTGCACTGCTGAGAATCTGAAGAAATCTGAGTAGGTGACCATGTTGTGCTCATGCCTTGAGGCAGGATGGGGCACTAGCTCCAGGCCTTAGGCAGGAAGGGCTCCCTTTTCTTTCTGTAGGGCAGGCAGTTGACCAAAGAGATAGTGCCAGAGGCTGTTCCTCTGATGATTCAGCAGATGTAGCAGAAAGGACAAGAGGTCCAGAGCTGTGGAGGCTGGAGTGGAAATGAATGTTCTTGGAGGAGAGATGGTTGGAGCTGATGGCCCAAGTATCAGAAAGAGCAGATCGAATTGAACAGAAGTTTGTTGACCAGGTCAAACTTAGCTGGCTCAAATAGGAGAACAGAGACAAGTCATGCCCCTGGGAGCAAGGAAGAAGGATACATGACATGCCTAAACAGGGGCTAATAGGCAATCAGATGGGGGTAGGGTTTCTCTTTTCCTTTCCCATCACTTTTCCTTTAGCCTGAGTCAATATGGACAGCAAAGGATGTCCTGGGTTAACCATGGGAGGTTATTTCACTTGATGTGTTAATCTGTGTGATGATGTAATAAAATTAATCTCTGAAGGTTCAGATGCAAACCGTTAAGGCCAGACTCAGTGGCTCAGAGAAGAGATCTCTTTCCAACCTCACCTGGGAAACTAAATCAATGCTGACTGTGTCTGTGGCCCAGATTTCAGCAGGGAGCAGTGGGATACTGGTACAGCTAGGAGATGCTCTGGGCCAGACCTCCTCTAGGAGCAGAGAAGACTATGGCACAGCTGAAAGGTCTGTGATTCAAAACTCCTCAGGAAAAGGGAAACTCAAGCACAGACAAAAGGTGTCATGCATCTGAACTCCGCTGGAACGAGCAGGACTGAGAGTAGTAAAAAGTGCTGCCAAATTCATGATACTCACCAGAGGGTGGGAAAAGCATCAGAGGTATGTGAAGCAACCACTGGTGTAGTGTAGATGGAAAGGAGGTGGAAACGTTCCCCTTAATCTATGGCTTCAGGTTATATGGTCATGATGTAATTAAACTTGAGGGAGATGGAGAAAGAAACACACCTCACCTCTCCCCAGGAGGTGTGTAGAAGAGGACTGGGCTTGGGGGAAAGTGAGTAGATTCTACCTGGCCCCAGCACCAGGACCACTCTTCTCACAGAAGGAGACCCAAGGCTCTTGGAACCACCCAAACCAATCAGAAATACTGGCGTGACTAGCATATGGGGGGCCTGCCAACTCTGCAGCTAGTTTCCCCTTCCCTGGGATAATAAGGGTGGAGATTTATATAATGTAGGTAGGAGCCTACCTATGATGTTTTCATGAAATTGTATTTTGGTACGATCGTTGGAATTGTTTTATGACTGAATGCATGTATTACGTTTGAATTAATAAGTAGTAACAGAAGATGTGTTATCTAAAGTTGAGATGCCAAAACATCCCCGGAGTACTAGTCAAGTATTCCTGCTTGATTCCAAGGGAGAAATGTGATGGATTGGGAGTATGTCTGTACAGCGTAGGAATTCTGGGTCATCCTGGGAAGTTGTACTATGAAAACCTGCTGTATCATGAGTGCCTATATGCATGTGGATCCATCATTGCTGACAGGTCCTGTTAGCAGGTACACACCAGGCAGAAATACTAAGGGAATCCAGGGGGGTTTAAAATAGTGAGCCACACAGAAACAGGGAGAGCCAGACAAGGAGGAAGCTTTGGGATCAGGAGGGAGGAAAATCACACAATTTGTTGGAGCCCTATGGTACAGGGCGGCCCTGCCTACTTTTCTCAGCCCAGATAGCCCCAAGAACTCTGGGCAACCCAATTGACTCTGGTATCATCCCAAAGAATGCCCTGATATGGTAAGGAAACTGAGACAGGTACACTGCATGTAATGTTTACTGTTTTGTATGATCTCTGCTCTCCTATGCTTTACATACTGGAGTAGGTCTGTTGTGTCCAAGTATTACAACAGTATATGCACAATGGGGCCCTGATCATGCTCTGGGTATTTAGGACCTCCTGCAGTACAAACAATTAATCAGAAACTTCAGTCCTGCTTGTGAATATTCTTTCTAGGATTCTCCACATCTGACAATCTGACTCTCCCTTTGAGGATACACTCATTTATTAAGTAATTTGAAGGAGAAGATTGGTTTATTTTCTAAAGAAGTATCCCCTAATCTCTTATTAAGGCTCTGTTGGAAATGATTGGAACCAAATAGTATTTAACTTTAATGTCGTTGTCTTCTAAAGAGGAAACATAATATTGTTCTGGAATTGGTCTGCCTCCAGTTGGTGGGGAGAAGGGGAAAAGCCCCATGTCTGGACATAGAGGCTCCTTGGAAGAATATACACAAGTAAGACTGCGTTTTCACTTCAGTTTTTTGCCAAAACTCCTATATATCAGAAGCTTGTTACAGATGGTGTCAGATTTTCATATAAACCTGTACTCTTTCCTACACCTCTTGAAGAAGCAGGTGAAGCAAGGTTACATAGTTTGGGTGTTATATACTGAGTCTGATTCATCCCTCTTCCTTCACTTTCTCTGGTCATAATTGTATTAGAAAAATTCATGTCATTTCCAATAGGTCTCCTTTTCTGTTAATAAGTCTTCAACTAGTTGTTGATAGTAAGGTAGCAGAAGTGTGAATAGTAATGTATTAGGAATTCATTATGTGAAAGGTGTAATATTTGAGAACCTCTCTTTGAAGCTCACCCAGTCTCAGCTGCATTATCTCTGCACTACTGACATGAGTGAAAAGCAGCAAAACTTGGTTTTGACACCAAAGTCAGCAGATCCGAATACAAAGGAGAACAGATCTGCTGAGTGAAAAGGTGTCATTCGTACACTCCTTTTTCATATTAGAACCCCATTTTGAGACCAGATGCAATAACAGTTAGTCTTTCCATTGTGTATATTTAATTTCATGTAACTAGTATCTGCTACAGTATTCTATTCTACTAGCATTAATGATAGAAAGGAAAAACATGTTTTTGGACCTTGCAGGATGATTGCTACTACTCTGGATATGTGGAGGATGTCCCAGAATCTGTTGCAGTTCTCAGCACCTGCTCTGGACTCTGGTAATGTAGACTCCTCAGTATGCTAGATTGCAAACATTATGAATTTTCTTCTAAAACGGGAAGGTAGATTTAACATAGCAGAATAACTAGGTTAGTGCCCTTTTACCTTTTCCTAATGCAGTTTTCATGCTAACCAGTTGATAAGGGTCATTTGCTGTTACTGCAGAGGGCTAGAATCACAAGTGTGTAATCTTAATTTTTTATTTTATTTTATAGATTGTAAAACAGTAGGTAGTGCAGTGATGACTGGTCTGTGGCATGATGGCCATTTGGGGCCTTTTGAGCTTGTAATTGTGCCTCTCAAAGGTGGCTGTGTTACCAAGAACACTGGTATTCAATTGTAAATCGGAAATGTTTTCCCCTCAATAGCACTTTCCTTTCAGGAGACAAAGGAGGATAGTTTAGTAAAAGTTCTAGAAAAACTGCATTATACATAATAAATAATTCAAATGTAAAATTCCTGACCAGCTCTAATATTTTTGCAGAATTTTTCAGTTTTCTCAAATCTCTAAATCACATTTCAATTTTGCAATTCTCAGGGGACATTTGATGATTTCCAATTTAAACTATGAAATTAAACCTGTTAAATCTTCCTCTACGTTTCAACACATTATTTATCGAATGGCAGCTGATGAAGACTCACCTGGTCGATGTGGCGTAACAGATGAAGATATGAAAGATCAAGCAGCTAAAGGCAGAGACCATCAAATATCTAAGGTTCAGATGGAGAGACAGCTTGTAGTAGATGTATGTGTTTTATATGGGTTCACCAAGTAAATAGGTATTATGTAGAACAGGGGTAGTCAATAGGCAGACCACAGGCCAAATCCGGACCACTAGGTGCTCTTGAATGGACCACAAAATCTGTTTTTTTACTTAATAATAATAATAATAATAATTAATATTATTATTTATTATTTTCTCTGGAGTCTGGACCTTGACTATACCTGGACCAAGAAATTTGGGCCTTGACAAAATATAATTCACTCTCCCGATGTAAAACATACTGATCCATGCATGTTAGGCACATTTTTCTAACTCATTGTTGGAAGTGATCTCATTTGTGCTGGAAATTCACTTTGTAGTCAAAGGAACAAACTAATTCTGTTCCTCCTGAGTTTATCCATCCATAAGTCTGGTAACTAAAAGCATTCCTATCTATTGATTGTGAAGGAGGTAGTTTGTCAGCATTGTGAAATCTACTCAACATGTGTGCCTAAATGCCCCAGTTGATAGTCCCTTCTCTATTTCCCTTTGCTGATTTCTTTCTGGAAATTTTGTCAGATCTGCTTTGCCTTTTATTTTTTTCAGGATCAGATAAAATCCAGTATTCCACCTCCATCTGGCAGAAGAAGGTCATGCCTTCCCCCCCCCCACCCCATCTGTTTAATTTAGGCAAGGCCTGACACTGTGGGGAAGAAAGGATAGTGGAGTAGTTGATCTGTCACACCTTTCTCCTCCTCCTTGAGTCTTGACCAATGGGTCTAAGTGAGAGGGAGTGCACTGGGAGCAGGTAGGTGAGGTTAGGCTTCTGTTCTCCAGTGCCTGTCTCCCCTAGCTGTGGAGATACCCAGGCTGGGCAGAAGCTACCATATATCTCAGAAAACTCCCTCCTACGTGAAAGACTGAGTCTACACCAGACCCTGCTAGGAACCAGATCCTCAACCATCCAATAATCAGTCCCTGGGAAAGACAAAAAATTTGAAACCAAGGAAAAGGTTAAAGTCTGTGGGACATGTGGGTAGACACTGGCTGAAAGAAATTGCCCTGGCATATGCAATCTCCTGGGGTAAACCCTTTTTAATAGCTAAAATTCTCTGCTGTCCCTTCTCCTACCTACACCTAAGTCTCCTCACTCCTCTGGAAGACCACAGTTTGGGCCTCAGTGGGGTACTGTGATGGGATCTGCGAACTCCACACTGGAGAAATAAGGGTTAAGGAGCAGCTCTAGGCCCAGAAAATGCCACAAGGCTGCACCTGCTGGGCATGCTTACAGTGGACGCTGAGCTCAAAAGGTAGCAGTTTAACTCAGTCTGAGCGGATGAAGCAGGTGAGCAGTTGTATGTTGCAGCCTCGAGCCAAAAATCCATGGACACCCCACGCAGATGGGCCCAGTCCTCCATGCCACGCCACCACAGGCCTTTCAATCACGGAGATCAGTAATGACGAGGTGTCACTCCGAGAGGAAGACCCTTTGGAGCACAGACAGGAGAACTCCAGGAGGGACTCAGAGGCAAACCAGCGACACCAACAGAGGAACAGAAGCCAGGATAGAAAGTTGCCCAGGGATCAGGCATAGAGGCACCCATCCCCTAGGCTGCTCATTTTGGACTTACTGCTTCATTGAGCCCTGGGTTGGAACCCGGTAGAGCAGGGAGGGCCTGGATTCCCTTATTCCCGGCTATTGATGCTCACTGCTGGGTGTCATAACCCAGAGTCACCAGGTGATGCTGCTGAGATCAGACCCAAACCCAACCCCTCCAACACATGGTGGAGAACATGGGCAACATCCAAGTCCTCTTAAAAGGACCACTGGGCCACCGATTGAATGACCCTAAAAAGACCAGAGTTACAGAAAAGCTGCTGAAATGAATTTTGGAGAACCAGCAATAGCAAGGGCACATACTACAACAGATTGCTGTCCAGCAACAATAGCTAATTCAGGAACTGGCGGTCCAGCACCAGGGACAACAAGAACACTGGATCGAGTAGGTGATGATGCTCTTACAGCCCGAGGGGACATCCACATCACAGCTCCTGGATCTGTGGGAGATGCCCTCCCCACTGAGCTGCCCATCTGGCTCACAAAAATGGGCCTTGGAGATGACTCCGAAGCCTTCCTGATCATTTTTGAATGGGTGGCCACCCTGGCACATTGGCCACTAGAACATTGTACCACTCTGATAACCCCATACTTAACCTGCCCTGTGCAAGCGTCCTATTGGAGCTTGGACCCTGCTGAAGCACTAGACTACACCAAGGTAAAAGCAGCCATACTTGACTTCCTAGATATCAACCCCAAAATGTTCCAATGAAGGTTTCTCAAAGAGAGATACCTGGCCCTGCATGGTGGCCAAATGTCTGAAGGACCAGTGTTGGCACTGGTTACATCCGGAAAAACAGACTGGAGTGCAGGTGTTGGAAACTATTGTGTTAGGACAGTTCATCCATTAGCAAAGGAATATGATTATACTTTTATAGTAGCACTTACCCATCACTGTCAGTTAGCTTCATGCAATTATTTTCAAATTCAGAGTGTTGGTGCCAAGAAAATTGTATTCTGGAGAATGATAGAATAATAGAATCATAGGACAGGAACAGACCTTGAAAGGTCATCTAGTCCTGTTCTCTGAACTCATGGCTGGACTAAGTATTATCTAGACCATGCCTAACAGGTGTTTGTCAAGCCTGCTCTTAAAAATCTCCAATGATGGAGATTCCACAACTGCCCTAGGTTAACTTGTGCTTAACCATTCTGAAAGTTAGGAAGTTTTTCCTAATGTCCAACGTAAACCACCCTTCCTGCAATTTAAGCCAATTGCTTCTTGTCCTATCATCAGAGGTTAAGGAGAAAAAAATTGTTCTCCTTCCTACTTGTAACAACCTTTTATGTACTTGAAAACTGTGATTATGTCCCGTCTCAGTCTTCTCTTCTCCAAACTAAACAAACCCAGTTTTTTCAATCTTCCCTCATAGGTCATGTTTTCTAGACCTTTAGTCCTTTTTTGTTGCTCTTCTCTGGAATTTCTCCAATTTGTCCACATCTTTCCTGAAATGTGGTGTCCAGAACTGGACACAGTATTCAGGTTGAGGCCTAATCAGTGTAGAGTAGAGCAGAAGAATTACTTCTCATATCTTGCTTACAACACTCCTGCTAATACATCCCAGAATGATGTTTGCTTTTTTTGCAACAGTGTTACACTGTTCACTCATATTTAGCTTGTGATCTACTATGACTCCCAGATCCTTTTCTGCAGTACTCCTCCCTGGGCAGTCATTTCACATTTTGTATGTGTGCAACTGGTTGTTCCTTCCTAATTGGAGTACTTTGCATTTGACCTTATTAAAAATTTCATCCTATTTCCTTCAGACCATTTCTCCAGTTTGTCCAGATCATTTTGAATTTTAATCCTATTCTTCAAAGCTCTTGCAGTTCCTCCCTGTAATGGTCCCTCGCTCTCCCGCTCAGAGGGAGGCCACTCAGGCTGGTCCTGTCGGGCCAGGACCAGAGTCTGTGAGACAGCCAATTGCCCACAATACGGCTGGGCAAGTAATAGTCCCCGTCAGGCTTTAGCCTGGGTTTGGGTAACTCAAGCAGTCAACCCTTAAACAGAGCCTATCTGGGCTGGCTTTGGCCTGGGTGGAGCTCTGGCAGTGAGCAACCAAACCAGTCTATCAGGGCTGGGTCCTGGGTTTGAAGACCCTCAGGCAGCCAGCAACAAAACAGTCTATCAGGACTGGCTTTGGCCTGGGCGGAGCTCAGGCGGCCAGCAAATGAACAGTCTACAGGTGAGCTGGTAAGGGAGGCTCCTTCCTCAGGGCTAGAACTTCCCTGCCCAGTGTAAGGAGTCAGCCACCCCAGGGTGAGGTGGCAGGGGGACATGGGTGCACCCTACTCCACCGTGTCCCAGCCCAGGGCCCTGGCAGGGGCAGGATTGGTTGCCCCTGCATCGGCAGGGATCCAGCTGCAACACGCCGACTGAGCCACAGCTGACTCGGCAGCTGGCTGCTCCGTGGCTGCCCCTGGGCTACTTCCTGCCATCCCGGGGTTCAGTACCTCTAGCCTCCAGTCCTCTTCCGGCTCCTTGGGGTAGACGGCAACAGGCACTCCGGGCCAGTCCTCATCGGCGTCTGTGGATGGGGCACTGCTCGGCGAGGGTTCCTCTCGGGGACACAGCCAAATTGGCAGAGTGTCCTTCTCCTCCACAGCCTCCCCCGCAACTATGCTGCATGGGCGGCCTTTTCTACTTCCGGCCACGATCCGGTACTTCCGGCAAAGGGGGAGGGGGCGATATAGGCTCCGCCCTCCAAGGGGCATGTAATGGTCCCTCACTCTCCTGCTCAGAGGAGGACCACTTGGCCTCACTACACTCCCATTTTGGTATCATCCACAAACTTTATAACTGTTCTCTCTATGCCATTATCTAAACCATTGATGAAGATATTGAACAGAACCAGACTCAGAACTGATCCCTGTGGTGTTACCCAGGGTTTTCAGAACCAAAAGCAGCGGTAACTTAACTATTTCACTCCAGGTGGTGTCAGGAATAAATCAATGGGAACACAGCACTGATGAAAATTAATACAAGTAAGCGTGCTCTTATCTAAAACTATAATTTATTAGATTTAATCACACACAGACATAAGCAATAGGTTTAGAACATCCCAAATAAGTGCCTAGAATTTGAGACAGGATTGAGTAATTGACAGCAGGTCCACAATGTCTGGTTGATTCCCCGCCGGAGAGTAAGGTGGCAGGAAAAAATCTCTCAGGATAGCTTCAGAGAACTGCTCCCAAATACACTCTATTATCTAGTCTTTTTATAGATAACTTTTACAAAACATAGAGTTCAGCGTGACCCCCTACTGGGTCCCCACCTCTCCTAACTTCAATAAACTACTTATCAACAAACATTGCTAACAATCTTAGTTATAAGGCACCCAAACCCAAGGTCTCCATCCACTTATTTTCTTTCAGTGTCAATGTGTTGACTCTCTTCTCCCCTCCTCCCATTCTGGTTCACAGAAACTGCAAGCCTATAGCTAATTTTGACTTTGCCTCCAGAAGCCCTGCTTATTCCAATTAACCTTTAACTACGTGGTGTTCTATTTTATTAATTCATGGGGGCTGAATACACACAATATGATTGCTATTAGCTTGATCAAACCTGGGGAGCACACATCCCTCAAATCCAGAGCAATAGCAGGATCCCAATCAATGTGCCCTTCCAGCTTAATTGTGAACCACTGATTACTCTCTGGGAATGATTTTCCAACCGTTATACACCCATCTTGTAGTAGCTCGATCTAAGTTGTATTTCCCTAGTTTGTTTATGAGAAGGTCATGTGAGACAGTATCAAAAGCCTTACTAAAGTCAAGATATACCACATCTACTGCTTCCCCCCCATCCACAACGCTTGTTACCCTGTCAAAGAATTATAATTCTGTTAAGATTTTCTCTTTGTGTGGGTGACATAATACAGGAGGGTATGGTTCAGGACTGTATTTCTGTGATTCTTCATGCAGTTAAACACATCAATTTACTTTACATAGCCCTGCTTTACATGTCTTTTCTTCCAGAAACATGAACTAAACACTTTGTACACATCTACCAGATATTTAGAGTGTTATTTTGTTGCAGACACAGCTAAAGTAAGTAATTTTTCTAATTATAATGTGATACTTATAAATTATTTTAGTAGTGATCCTTCTGCACTTAAGTCGCCCAGTAAAAATACATATGCAGCATTGAAGTTTGATTTATGCATTAGAATGTGAATTGTTCTCTTTAGTCATTGGTTAGAAATATAAATATATCATTCAGTTGATGAATGTTGTACATTTTAAAGTCAGCATGTCCAGATAACTTGCATGGAACAGTTTTAAGAGAGCTGGCTGAGTAACGCGGTGAACCACTCATGTTGATTTTCAATATGTTTTAGAACACTGAGGAAGTTCCAGAAGACTAGAAGAAAGCTAATGTTGTGCCAGTACTTGAAAAGGGAAAATGGGATGACCCAGTTGATTATTGGCCTGTCAGACTATCTTTGATCCTGGGCAAGATAATGGACTGGCTGATACAGGACTTGATTAATAAAGATTAGAGGAGGGTAATATAATTAATGCCAATTAACATGGGTTTATGGAAAATAGATCCTGTTAAACTAACCTGACATCCTTTTTCATGAGATTACAAGTTGGGTTGATAAAGTAACAGACTTTGTTAAGGCATTTGGCTTGGTACTTCACAACATTTGATTCAAAAAGTAGAATGATATAAACTTAACATGGTGCACATTAAACAGATTAAAAGCTGGCTAACTGATTAGTTCTTAAAATGTAATTGTAAATGAGAAATCATCCTAGAGTGGGTATGCTTCTAATGGGGTCCTGCAGGGATCCATTCTTGTCCCTATGCTATTTAACACTTTTATCAATAATGGAGAAAAGACAAGAAAATCAGCAATGATAAAGTTTGCAGATGACACAACAGGAGGAGTGGTAAATGTTGAGGAGGACAGGTCACTGCTACAGAGCAGTCTGGATGGCTTGGTAAGCTGGGTGCAAGCAAACACTATGTGTTTTAATATTGCTAAATGTAAATGTATAAATCAAGAAATAAAGAATGTAGGCCATACTTACCTGATGGGGGACTCTATCCCAAGAAGTGGTGACTCTGAAAAAGATTCAGCCATCATGACGGATAATCAGCTGAGCTCTCAGTGTAATGCTCTGGCCAAAAGGGCTAATGTGATCCTTGGATGCCCTAAATAGGGGAATCTCAAGTAGGAGTAGAGAGGATATTTTACGTCTGTATGTGGCACTGTGGGAATAGTGTATCCAGTTCTGGAATCCACAGTTCAAGAAGGATGTTGATAAATTGGAGAGGGTTCAGAGGTAAGCCATGAGAATGATTAAATTGCTCAATGTATTTAACAAGGAGAAGGTTAGGGGGTGATTTGATCACAGTCTATAAATACCTACATGGGGAATAAATATTTAATAATGGGTTCTTCAATCATGCAGGGAAAGGTATAACATCATTCAATGGCTGGAAATTGAAGCTAGACAAATTCAGGCTCCAAATAAGATGCAAAATTTTAACAGGGAATGTAATCAACCATTAGAACAACTTACTAAGGGTCATGGTGCATTCTCCCTCACTAGCAATTTTAAAATTAAGATTGTACATTTTTCTAAAAGATATGATCTAGGAATTATTTTGGGGAGGTTTTATGGCCTGTGTGATACCGGAGATGAGACTAGATGAACACAGTAGTCCCTTCCGAACTTGGAATCTATGACTGAAGAAAAAAGCTCACTTACATAATTTGCCTGACCATGAAATTTAGTTGTCACTAGCTGTAGTTGTTGGTGTTTAGCCTGTGTGAAAATAATATTGGTTAAGGCTGGATGAATCTGCTTGAGATTGAGGAAGGCGTCTTAAAAATATCTAGAAAAATATGTTCTGAAATAAAATCAACAGACTGTTTCATATTGGCATCAGTTCTTCACCAATACAAATTTAGCTCAAATTTATAATTTATTATTAGGGCTGTCGATTACTTGCAGTTAACCTCATGCGATTAACTCAAAAAAAGTAATCGTGATTTATCACACTTTTAATAATACTGTTAAACAATAGAATACCAATTGAAATTTATTAAATATGTTTGGATTTTTTCCTCATTTTCAAATATATTGATTTCAGTTACAACACAGAAAACAAAGTGTACAGTGCTCCCTGTATATTATTTTTTGTTACAAATATTTGCACTGTAAAATTGATAAAAGAAATAGTATTTTTCAATTCACCTCATACAAGTACTGTAGTGCAATCTCTTTATCATGAAAGTGCAACTTACAAATGTAGATATTTTTTGGTTACATTACTGCACTCAAAAATAAAACAATGTAAATCTTTAGAGCAGGGGTTCTCAAACTGGAGGTCGGAACCCCTGAGGGCGTTGTGAGGTTATTACATGGGGGTTGCAAGCTGTCAACCTCCACCCCAAACCCCTCTTTGCCTCCAGCATTTATAATGGTGTTAAATATATTAAAAAGTGTTTTTAATTTATAAGGGGGGACGCACTCATAGGCTTGCGATGTGAAAGGGGTCACCAGTACAAAAGTTTAAGAACCACTGCTTTAGAGCCCACAAGTCCACTCAGTCCTACTTCTTGTTCAGCCAATCGCTCAGATAAACAAGTTTGTTTATATTTATGGGAGATAATGCTTCCCGCTTATTATTTACAATGCCACCTGAAAGTTAGAACAGGTGTTCACATGGCACTTTTGTAGCTGGCACTTCAAGGTATTTACGTGCCAGATAGGCTAAACATTTGTATGCCCCTTCATACTTCAGCCACCATTCCAGAGGACATGCTTCCACGCTGATGATGCTCATTTAAAAAAAAATGTGTTTAATTAAATTTGTGACTGAAGTGCTTGCGGGAGAATTGCATGTCTCCTGCTCTGTTTTACCCGCATTCTGCCATATATTTCATGTTACAGCAGTCTTGGATGATGACCCAGCACATGTTGTTCATGTTAAAAACACTTTCACTGTAGATTTGACAAAACACAAAGAAGGTAATAATGTGAGATTTCTAAAGATAGCTACAGCACTTGATACAAGGTTTAAGGATTTGAATTGCCTTCCAAAATCTGAGAGGGACGAAGTGTGGAGAATGCTTTCAGAAATCTTAAAAAGCAACACTCCACTGTGGAAACTACAGAAAGCGAATCACCAAAAAAGAAAATCAATCTTCTGCTGGTGGCATGTGACTTAGATAATGAAAATGGATGTGCATTGGTCCACACCGCTTTGGATCATTATTGAGCAGAACCAGTCATCGGCCATCAGTACAGATGAAGTGAAAGAAGGTTTAGCCACAATGAAGAAAGGGAAGTGGGCTGGCAGAGATGGTATTCCCCCCAGAATTTCTTCATCAACTAGGTCGCAGGGGACTCTAATGGCTGGTGAAACTGTGCATCAAACCCATGGAATCCAGATGCATCCCAAAAGCCTGGCAGGAGGCAATAGTCATTGCCATACTCAAACCTGGCAAGACGACCAATGACTCTTTTTTCTCTGCTGAGCCTGGACCCTGGGCACAGGATAGGTATAGAGAGAGATTGGAGCCTCAGCTATAGCAGTGTGGGACGTGAAGTCTCTGCAGTGGTCTTGCTCCATGGGGACCAAGGTCTTTTTTACATGTATTTTTCTGTGGAGAATGGCTCCATTTTCTAGGAGTCTTCTCCATGGATTTACCTCAGGTAGACCCAGGTGAATATGCCAAAGTTGACAGGACGGTGTTCACTCAGTGACTGATGTACAGAGGGCAGTCTCCTGGCCTGGATCTGAGGCTTGTTGGAAGGGAAGCTCCATCATTAAGAGATTCAGTTTTAGCTCCCTATTTTTTCTTGTCTGTCCTTAAAAAAGGAGCAGATGGAGCACTTTTGTGAGATATGAAACTCTCCCAAGCAGCAGAAGGAAGGGAAGGAAACCGTCCTCTTTTCAGCCTCCTGACCTACACTCATGCACCTGCAAGTAGCAATTTTGATGGGTTGATCGAGTGCTTGAATTGCCATCTTTATACTCTTCAACTGAACCAATTCACCAGCCTTCATTCCTTTAGTGACCACCTTCACCACTTCAGGCAAGACTGGGAGTTGATCACTATGGCAAGTGGGTTTTGGAGATCATCTCTCCACAAGATATACCATCCACTTTAGTTCACTTCCACCAACGAATCCCACTTCTCTGTCCCTCTTCAGGGACCCTTCTAATAAGAGCTTGCTTTTTCAAGAAATAAAGTCTTTCTTACACTTGGGAGTACCTGGTACCAAAAAAGAGTAGAAGTTGGAGTCCTAGACCTGAGAGTACTCAACACCTGTGTGAAGGAACAGAAATTCAGAATGGTGATTCTTGCAGTAATAATTCCATCACTAAAGCAAGAGGATTGGTTCTTAGCCATTGACCTTCAAGACATGTATTTCCACTTTGCTATCCACCATCCCACAAGTGATTCCTCCATTTCATTGTTGGCCAGGACCACTTTCAATACTGAGTGCTCCCCTTCGACCTCTCATCTGTCCTGAGGGTCTTTTTGAAAGTTATGTTCGCAGTAACAGCACAGCTCTGCAGGCAAGGTAACTGAGTATTCCCTTACCTGGATGATTGGTTGCTGAAAGGCCACTCCATGGAACTGATTTCTCAGGCAACTTGTGAGGTCATAGATCTCTTCCTCGAATTGGACCTACAACTTGTGGCAAATAGCCAACTCTATTGTGGTGGGTCCTGCACTTTTCCTTGCTGTGATGGGTCAGGGCGCCACCCCTTGCTCCTATTCTTGGGTGTTGATGGTTCCGCTAGTGCCTTGGTGGGGGAGAGAAGGGGAACAGGGAAGGGACCCTGGTCCATCCCCTTTTCTGGGTCCCAGCCCCTTCAGATTCGTAGGCTTCTTACCCTCTTTCCCTTTGGGCAGTGTTTCTCTTTGTCATCTGTGCTGGGGAAGTCCCTCTGCTCTGCTTTGGTAGGGTTTCCCTTCCCCTGGTACTCTGATCAATAACAGTACCCCTCCATAAACTACAGTCAGCTCTCCTTCTCTCCTCCTGTCTGACGGAAGCAGGGTTTTTTAATTAGGTCTCTGGCAGGGCCTTAATTGGCTCCTGGTGCTCTAATTAAGCTGTAGTAAGCTCTCCTCAGCTTCTTATCTATCAAACTGAACATGCAAAAATCCACCTTGACCTCTGTGCAAAATTAAGAATTCCTAGGGGTGTTTTGATTCAGTAACAGGAAGAGCCTACCCTTCCTCTGCACAGGTTTGTGACTCTTTCTAACATAGCAAACACAATTCAGCTCAGCCTCCAAACCAGTCAGAAACTGTATGAAATTACTGGGGCACATGGCAGCCACTACTTTCATTACAGAAAATGCCAGTCTTCAAATGCTCTGCCTTCAAGGGTGGCTCATAGCTGTGTATTCACCAACCAGACACAGTTTAAATATGCTTCTTTCCATACCTACCTCTGTAAAACAATCCCTGAATTGGTGGAAAGACCCTCACAACGTATGCACAGGAGTCCCATTTGCATGTCCTCCTGCAATGATCCACCATTCCAACACCGTACTGCAGTATGGGACCTCAGTCTGGTCCTTAAAGGCCTTACAAGATTGCCCTTTAAACTTATAGCTATCTGTTCCCTGTTCCATTTGTCAATGAAACAGCACTCCTGATAGTAATAATGTGGGCATGATGGGTTGGAGAAATAGGGGCCTAGATGGCATAGCCCCCCACACAGTGTTTTTGAGGACAAGGTCATGCTATGGCACCACCCCAAATTCTTACCTAAAGTTTCTTTCCAGTTCCATCAAGCAGCCCATTCATCTGCCGGTCTTCCACCCCAAACCTCATCTAAATTACCAGGAGGCACTGCTACACACCTTTGCCATCAGGAGGGCCCTAGCCTTCTATCAAGATAGGACAAAGCTCTTCAGAATGACCCACAGGTTATTTGTTTTGCTAACAGATGGGTCAAAAAGGTCAGCGATCTCTAACCAGAGACTTTCCAAGTGGATATCAGGTTTCATTAACTCATTACCAGTCTTGCAATATTCAACCACCTTTGGAAATACGCACTTATTCTACCAGTTCCATTGCCACTTCTACAGCCTTCCTCAAGAATGAGCTGATTATTGAAACCTGTAAAACTGCAACTTGGGCATCTGTACATATGATCATCAAACACCCTGTTATAATCCACGATTCTGCCTCTGATACTATCTTCGGCTTAGCTGTACTTTCTTCCATACTGGACTCATTCTGAAGCCGCCTTTGTTTTAGAAGGTACTGCTCAGTAATCACCTAGAGTGGAGCAGCCGTGTGTATGCTACTCAAAGAAAAAGAAATTGGTTACTCATTGTGTGTAGTTACAGTGGTTATTTGAGATTTGTCCTACATGTGCTCCACTTCCTGCCTTGCTATCCCTTTACTTCGGAGTTCTCTGCCATGGAGCTTCATGGTAGAGAAGGAACTGAGGGCAGTTTTCCAGCGCAGTGCTATATAACAGTGGCACGGAGCACGAGACTGTCTAAGAAGCATGTGTGGGCTGAACGGACACTGCTATGAGAAATCTCCATTCAAAGGCACAGGGGGCTCTAGCACACCTAACGTGGAGCACCCGAAGGGGGACACATCTTGAAGAACCAAAGTTACTGCACAGGGTGAGTAACCATTTCTTCAGAGCACTAATAAGCATGTGGCTAAGAATTTTTCATGTGTAAGGTAGTTGGGTTTGGGCTAAAACACATGTAAGAACAGATGGTAAGCCTGCAGTGTGGACCTACTCTTTGGAGATTAGTGATTTGTAGGATTGAAGACTATACCTTGGAAATCACTGATTGAAAATCATTTCGGAGTGATGGAGGATAACCAACTGCACATGAACTGTTAGTTCAGTGCTGTAGCTAAGTGAACTAACACAATTATTGGAAGTTTAAACAGAGCAATAACTGAGTTGGAATAAAAAGGTGGTATTGCTTCTATCTCCAGCATTGTTGCATCATTGCTAGAATACTGTGTGCAGTCCACTTTAAAAGGGGTATTGAAAAATTGATGAGGGTTCAGAGAATACCCACTGGGACAATTAAATACCTGCCTTCCAGTCAGAGATTTAAGAAGCTCAATGTAGGTAGTTTCCAAAGGAAAAGATTAAGTAGTGATTTGATCAGCCTATAGCATTGGGAGATGATTTCTGATAGTAGAGGATTCTCTAGTCTAACAGATGAAGACATAACAAGACCTAATGTCTGAAAATTGAGGCTAAATAAATTCACGTTGGTAAATTTTAACAATGATGTCAATTAAGCATTGGAACAACTTATAAAGGGACATGGTGGATTTACTGGCACTGAAGTTTTAAAATCAAGATTGGTTGAGTTCCTAAAATATATGTTTACTCCAAGCTGAACATGAGCTTCCAATGTGATGCTTTGTCCAAAAGGGCTAATATGATGCTTAAACAGGAATCTTTGCCTCCGTATTGGGTACTGATGCAACCACTACTGGAATACTGTGTCCTATTCTGGTGTCCACAATTCAAGAAGAATGTTTGATAAACTGGAGAGGGTTCAAAGAGCCACCATGAAAATGATTAAAGGATTAGAAACATGTCTTATAGCAATAGACTCATGGAGTTCAATCTATTTAGCCTCAACAAAGAGCAGGTTAAGGGATGACTTCACCACAATCTATAATTACCTACATGGAGAACAAATATTTGATAGTAGGCTCTTCAATCTGTATCATAGTGTGAAAATTCTATTTTAAGAGGAACAAAATCACAGAAATATAATTGGCATGAAAATGGAAAAAATAAATTAATAAAAATGAATGAGAGAAGTGAAATGATATGTTGGTAAATTTGTGTGAATCACAGTTAATTTGGAAAGATTTTTCATGAAACATCTGCTGCTGTTTAAAGATCTCACATAGGAATAATTTTCTGTTCAGAATGAAAATTCTAAGACATTTTGATCTTCTTACTCATAGTTTCGCCTTGAAGATTCCAATCAAACTTTGTTGACACTGAAGATGCTTCAGTATATTCACTTTACAAGTGAGGTGAGTTATTTGCCCTTATTTATTATGTGCACAATTTTGCCTGATGTTATATATCTGCACTTGGGAATCAGAGGGCATAAAGTGCCCCCTTAGTCCCCTGCACAGGTTACCTGTATAGAGGGTTGCAGCTCTGGTACGGATTAAGTCCAACTGATTTATCACCTTCTTTCCTATTGAAAGCAGGGCCTGTCATAATTTGAGGAGGAATTGTGTATTTTGCAAGAAATCAAGCCGGCTTTGTTTCCATGCTCCCACCAATTATCATCTTCATACCGTTTTTAAAAGTTTTCTCTACTAGGTTATTGGAAGCTGGAAGTTAAGGGGAAATTTAAATGTTTTATCCCATTCCTGTGGATTCTCCTCTTGAGGTAAGTCTGAGTCCCTGCACTTGCGATTGGAGACGCTTAGTAGCAGTGCCTGTTTGAGCTGCACATGTGCTCCCCCTGTCTCATGCCAATCCTGGTGGCTATATACCACTGTGCGGCCAAACCTGTCCGTTACTGTGCCTCAGTGGGTCGCAACTGAGAATACCAGAATCAGGAGAAACTGCTGAGAAATGGGGTAGACTCACCCCAAACTGGTGATTATTCTTTCATAAGTTATATCAAACCTGCAAGAAAAGTAAACTTCTGACTCACCACACTTTCTAACAAGAAGTCAGAAATGAAGTCTCCTTAGGTATCCCAGCCCTGGTTTCACCACCCAGACATGAGACTTGATGATGAGTGGTTATTTAAAACCAATTATCAATCAAAGGGTTGTTCTATTCATTCAAAGACAAAGTCACTCTAAGTCCACATCTTAAATTTCTACCCAAAGTACCTTCTTCATTCCATCTGAAACAACCCATCCACCTCCCATAGTTCTTCCCTAAACCTCATGAGAACAAATGAGGGTGATGTTTCACACTATAGATGTCAGATGGGCATTAGCATTCTATACTAAAAGGTCTAAACCCTTCAGGAAGTAGCCCAAGCTATTCCTTTCTGTTATGGAAAGATCTAAAGGATCAGCCATATCCAAGCAAAGGCTCTCAAAATGGATTTCCGGGTGCATTCATCTTTGCTACCACCATGATCTGGCACCCCCCACTCGGGAACTTGAATATACTCCACCAGATCACTCTTCACTTCAATAGCCTTCGTCAACAATGTACCTATCACAGATATCTGTGAATCAGCCACCTGGGCATCAGTCCACACCTTCACAGAGCACTACACAATTGAGCAAGATTCAACCACAGAATATGTGTTAGGATTAACTGTTTTATCATTGCTTCCAGATCCAATTTTGAAGCCCCCAGCGTTCCAACGAGGGGCACTGCTCTACAGTCACCTAAAGTGGAGCACCCACAGGGACACTGCTTGAAGAAGAGAGGGCTACTCACTTTGTGCAGTAACTGAGGTTCTTTGAGATGTGTATCCCTATGGGTGCTCCACTATCTGCCCTTCTCCCCTCTACTTCGGAGTCCAGACATGCAGTCTGCCATGAAGAAGGAATTGAGGGCGGTTTGGCTGCATAGCGCTATATGGTCCCCAGGGGGCAGTGCGACACAGGGACTGCATGTGCTGCCCAAATGGGCATTGCTTGTAAGAATCTCCAATCTCATGCACGGGGACACAGACTCCTCTAAAGTGGAGCACCCACAGGAACACACATCTCAAAGAACCTGTTACAGCATAGGTGAGTAACCCTCTTCTGTTATAAGAACCTGTGGGACTAGAACCTGGGACCGAGGGGCAGGGGAAGGGTCTGGGCTTTCTGCATCAACAACAGAAGCTTATGTTGTGTTGCTGCTGATAAGCTCTCCAGGAGGTACTGCCCAGCAGGGCCTGAGTGGCAGCCCCTCACAGCCCATTGATTGGCTGATGCTAGTATTTAAACCCGGAAGCCATTATGAGGAGCTGTCTGAGCAACAATGCAGACTGCCTGCCTGCTGCCTTCTGCTCCAGACCTTGATTGCTGTAGACCCTAGACTCTGGCTTCTGACCCTGGTTTCTCCTCGACTTTGCTATTTGCTTGCTGTCTATAACCTGGCACCTGACCCCGACTTCCTGATATCCTGACCTGTCTGGACCATGACTCTGCTTTCTGCGTCCCCCTGCAACTTGTTGCTTGACCCTGACTTACTGGCATTCTAATCTGGCTCACTCCTGGCCCCATTACTCATCTCCGGACTACAATTTAGCAGCTGACTGGTATACACAGACCACCCATGGCTCAGCCCTGATAGGTATGAAGCATGGCTCCACCCCTTAATACTCCGGGTAACCCAATTAATCCCCTGATCACCACTATACTCCAATTTACAAGTGCTTAAAAATGAAATACTTACAGATCCATCATTGTTGCAGTTGAGGCAAGCAATTTTTCTGACTTCCATCAATCTGCAGGATAAAGACCTGCCCACATCTATCACCCTACTTCTTCAATATGATTCACCATATGACTCATCATTTTCAATATCAGGACAGCTTTCTCCTGTGTTTAGAAGATTTTCATGATTCATCGCTAACACTCCCTCACCAGAACTTAGCCATAGCTGGGCAATTGGCTCATCAAAGCCTCCAAACACCAGTTGGTCTTGGGCACGTCAAGCACTATGCTTTATTAACCCCAGCAAGAACAAGCATATTCCAGGTCAATGAATGGTTTTCTTAGGATCTTTGCCGACCTCCCAGGGCAAGACCAAGCCAAAAAGGTCATCTGTCAAGTCATGACCCTCAGGGAAATGCAGACTGCATCAGCCAAACAATGCAACTCTTTTGGCTAAATTCTTCAACTCTCAGGTGGGGTGGCTGAGTGGTCATAGCAAGTGGTCTTCCTTCTAATATGAGGAAGACCCAAAGTGGAACTCTTTGCTCCTCCACAAGCTGCCAAACTTTTGCACTGGTACAGTTGAGTCCTGGCAAACTTCACTGGAGATTCAAGTAATGAAAATGATCTTTTTCATGTAAACATGTAAGCAAACACAACCCATGATGCAGAGAGAGTGCTATGAACCATGAGGAGCTCTTGGACCCTAAACTAAATAACTCCTTTCACCCTATGCTTTTCCTGAATAAGGGACTGATACCTTCTTGCAACTGGTTGGTCCTTGACTCCTTTATAAATTTTTTTAGAATGTTTGCATACTCCTAACTTCTTGGAAGCTGTGGTGTTCAGTAGTCACTCTGGGTTCAAGTGCTTGAAAGAAATCCTATTTATTCATTGACACAGTTCCAGCTGCTTCCACATAGCACAGCACAGGCTTCTGCAGCACTCCTTTGCCAAACTTCCTATCTAGGAAGTTAAACCATTTCAAGGTACAGTTCCCACTACCACATCTTTTTCTCCCCAGCAAAAACTTAATAATGATAACACTGTACAAACAACATAGATATAACCATACTTCCAAATACTTGTAACCAAGCTGCTAAAAAAAACTTGTTAACAATGTTCAATTCATATCTGTGATATTTTGCACTGTTGCTTGGACTTGCAAGTTTCCCATGAAATGTCAGTGCTACTGTTGTCAGACGGTAGTATATTCATTTGTTCTGGCAGTGTTAATGTCTCAGGGCTTGATTGTCTTAATCTGTTGTGGTTGTGGTCTAACTAAGACCTTCTCAGGCAAAATGGCAAACAAAGTGCCCCTTATCTCCCTGCCTTCTGCAAGTAGGAGAAGGTGTTGCCTATTGCTTAGTATATGTCTGTCTGAGTTTACCACCTCTAAAACATCAGGGCAGCCTCATGTGATACCATTGCTGTTTGCAGCTATTAATTTCCATCATAGATGCTCACTGCATCATTTTCATGAAGTAGTGGCAGCTTGCAGGATCCCCAATCACATTACTTAATTGTTTGGTTGTTCAATTGGTTGTTTAGCTTTATCTGTCCCTTTATACTTCTGCAAATCCCCAGTTCCTCTGACAACTTCTGACGTTACAGACATTTTAGTTCTCAGCTTTCTCTTAAACATAGTATAGATAAGTTGAGAGTATCAGAGGGGTAGCCATGTTAGTCTGAATCTGTAAAAAGCAACAGAGGGTCCTGTGGCACCTTTGAGACTAACAGAAGTACTGGGAGCATAAGCTTTCGTGGGTCAGAACCTCACTTCTTCAGATGCAAGTCAGATGCAGACGCCTTGCATCTGAAGAAGTGAGGTTCTGACCCACGAAAGCTTATGCTCCCAGTACTTCTGTTAGTCTCAAAGGTGCCACAGGACCCTCTGTTGCTTTTTATAGATAGGTTGTTACCTGGGGTTTTCAGAACCCCCAACAGGGGCAACTTAACTACTTCACTCCAGGTAGTGTAAGGAATAAATCAACAGGAACACAGTACTTCCATTTGATAGAGCACCCTTACTTGCATGAATCCTATCTAAAACTGCAGTTTATTAGATTTAAGCAAACACAAACATAAGCAACATCTGGAATGGTATTGAATAATTAACAGTGGGTTTGCAGTGGCCAGTTGCACACCCATTGGGGAGAAAAGGAGTCAGGAAAAACATCTCTTAAGATGGCTTCAGAGGACTGATCCAAAGTACACTTTATTAGCTAATCTTTTATAACTAACTTTTACAAAACACATAGGTCATAATGACCCCTACTGTAGCATCACTTTTTTAAACTTTCTATAAACGTTTAATATCAGAGGCATCTAGACTCAAGGTTTTCCAACCACCAAGGTTTTTAGTTTCAATTGTTTACTTGTTTGTCCCCTCCTCCCATTCTGATTAGCAGAAACTTTATCGATTTTTGACCTTGCTTCTGAAAGTCTGTCTCCAAATTAACCCTTAACTATGTGGTGTTCTATTTCATTAATTCAGGGTGGCTGAATGCACATAATATGGTTGAAATTAGCTTGATCCCATTCTGGGGTATACACACTCCTCAAATCCAGGGCAACCAGGTGAAAATCCATGTTTCATCCTGAAATTTAACAGTTCTAAGTATGGCTCAGAGGCCTATTCTGCAGTCCTTATTAGTAGCCGCTTTATTAGCCGGACGCTTTAATGAGGACTAGTAGTTATGCCTAATCCCAAACTTCATAGCAAATTGCTTAAGCTCCTGCCCACTAAATTGCAGCCGATTGTCAGACATTACAGTATCAGATATGTCATGCCTAGGAAGAATATAAACCCAGTTGTTTGTTTAGCTGAAATATTTTCTAGTAAAGCTATCTCAGCTAAGTAAGAATAATAGTCTAGGACAAGTACATCGTTGTTGCTGTTGTTGTTTTTCCCCCCTAGTAATATAAACAAATCTATGCCTGATTTGTTCCTGGAGGTCAGTTTTTCTGGGCCATCAACATGGGCTCTTTTGCCTGACTTGATCTGAATTCCTGGCATATGCATCAAACTGTGACAACTTCCTCAATGTTGGTATTCATTTTAGGCCAGCATAAAACATCTTTAGCCCTTCTCTGAGATTTTTCAGTCCCTAAATGACCTTCATGTATTCCTTTTAACATATTTTTCTGTCACATCTTAGGGATCACCATCCAAATTTCTTTAAACAAAATTTCATCTAGGACGGAACACTTCCTCCTGACTTGGTGATAGGGGCTGGGAATATGCTCTCTTGGACACCCTGTGCTAATAGCCTTAATTGCTTTCCCCAGGTTCTCATCCTGAGGTTTTGCTGTGGCAATCGCAGTCCTCTTTTCTTTTGAGACAGAGTGGGTGTTTTTATTTATTTATCAAATTGACATATACAATGTCTATCTCTGGACTTTTGTTCTTGGGAGTGTGTCTGCAACCACCAAATATCTCTCAGGTTTATATTTGTTTTGCAAATCATACATTTGTAATTGAAAAAATAATCTCTGTATTCGTGGGGCAGGGGGAGAGAGAGGGGTTGCCAGGCCTCTTTGGGCAATGGCAGTACATGGTTAATGGTCAGTTACATGGCATCCCATAGACTTGAAACTTTATACATCCATGTACTCAGGCCAAGGCCACCACCTCTCTCTGAGCATATTGACACTCAGTTTTTGTTAGCAGCTGTGATGCGTAGGTCACCTGTCGCCAGTTTTAACCATACTGTTGTAAGAGGACAGAACCAATGACCTACTTGCAGAAGTCATTGGACAATTTAGTTTTGTGCTGGGCCTCATTAATTAAACAAAACATCATTAACTCCTTCAGTTTCTCAAACTCTTTATTAAAATTTGCATGCCATGTTTGTTGGAAGTCTTTGCATAGCAGCATTCTCTGGTTGTTGGTTTGGGTAGCTCAGGGATCGGCAACCTTTGGCACGCGGCCCGCTAGGGTAAGCCTGCTGGTGGGCCGGGTCGGTTTGTTTACCTGCTGCATCCGCAGGTTCGGCCGATCACGGCTCCCACTGGCTGCGGTTCACCGCTCCAGGCCAATGGGGGCTGCGGGAAGCGGCGCGGGCCAAGGGATGTGCTGGCTGCCACTTCCGCAGCCCCCATTGGCCTGGAACGGCGACCTGTGGCCAGTGGGACTCATGATCGGCCAAACCTGCGGACGCCGCAGGTAAACAAACCAGCCTAGCCCGCCAGGGGGCTTACCCTGGCGGGCCGCGTGCCAAAGGTTGCCAATCCCTGGGGTAGCTAATTAGGCCCAAATTTCCCTATGAAATGCACCTTCCAAAGAATCTCTGTATCCTTTCCTTTTCCATTGGGCAGGCACATTAGCGATGGCCTCATACTTACTATGATCTACCTGTACACCTTTCTGTGTTCTCTCACAGGTACGTTATTTCCATTACATGGAATTTGCATTTTTGTTTGTTTAGCTTTAGCCCTGGAGCTCTTGCTATTTCCAAAGCTACCCAGAGCCTCTGGTCATGCACTTCTACTATTTTTTCCCCAGATCAGATCATCTAGGTAAACCTTAATACCCTCTACAACATCAAAAATCGTTGTATTTTCCATTGAAACATCTCAGTTGCTGAACGCAATCTGAATGGTGGTCTGCAGAAATCGTGTCTTCCAAAAGGTGTGTGGAATGTGCACAAACTGTTTTTGTAAGAGCCCCTGCCAGAAACCTGCATCCAGTGTAGAAAAATATTTGGCATCAGCCACATCCCCAAAAATTTCTCCTGTAGGTAGTGGAGAAATTGTTCCCTTTTTACATATTTAATTATTTTGGGTCTATATGGAAGTGAAGGTTTCTCTCTTTTTCTCTTTTTTTCCTACAAAGAACAATGAGTGTACATGTTCTATTGGTTCTTCTGCTTTTTCTCTCTGGTTCCCTGAGTAATGAGCCTCTCTAGATCCTATTTTAGCCTATGCCTTAGGGTCAGGAGAACTTTCCTAGGAGTCATGAATTGTGGGGTAGGTGCACTCTGTACTTTGTTAAGAGCTTTGCTATGATCTGCAAGATGTCCTCAAACTCTTTCTCAGTTGTTTTGGTCCCCAATCTCTCCAATGACTGCAATCTCTTGATGAGACCAAGGGCTTGAATTAAGATACTTTTATCCCAATAATGGGTGCTGGTTTTCCCGGTACTAATTAATACAAATCTTATGTTTCCAGTTTATTTATCCGTATGTCTGGTTTGCATATCCCTTTAGTCAGGATAACCTCACCAGCATAAGCCCTGAGTTTTACCTGTGCACCTTCCAGTACATGTGATTTTTCTCTGCATGCTAATTTCAGCATGAAAGGAGGTCAGTTTTAAGAATTTGCTGAGGTGCCAGTTTGATTTTAAAGCTGAAATCTAACAAATTATATTTGCCGATTGAAGAAGTGTTATAGCCGATATGAGAACCCCTGTGTATTGGGTCCAGGGAGTGTTATCTTGCTATTTTCACTCTGGGTTCTTTTAATTTGAACAGTATTTTTTCTTTGAGTATTGTCACTAAGAGTGTGCCGCTTCAGGTGTGCAAGCATCTCTCGAGCCATTGATTGGAGACTTTAAGCTAGTAGTGTCTGTTAGACCCACACATGAGCCCTATACCTCCTCATGGCAGACACCAAGTCTAGATAGGGGTGTGAGGATAAGCTGCCCGGAGTTCCTTCTCTACCATCTTGGCCCAAGACTGAACATTAGTGTGTCCATCTGGAGCGTACATGGACTTTTCTCTTTCTTCAAAGTTAATTAGTTTTTATAGTTGTTGTTTACTTTTAGTATAGTTAGATTAGGTGAGAGAACTGTTTTCTCTCTCTTTTCTATTGGGAGACTTCTCTTCTTCTGGCAGGGTATTCCTGGTTTGCCAGTCTTCAAATGTTTCCTCTCTTGCTGGATGCTATACTGGTAAGAAGCAACAGAGGGTCCTGTGGCACCTTTAAGACTAACAGAAGTATTGGAGCATAAGCTTTCGTGGGGGAATGCCCACTTCATCAGACGCAAGTAATGGAAATTTCCAGAGGCAGGTATAAATCAATATGGAGATAATGAGGTTAGTTCAATCAGGGAGGGTGCTACCAGAGGCAGGTATAAATCAGTATGGAGATAACGAGGTAAGTTCAATCAGGGAGGGTGCTAGCAGAGCACCTCACCCCCCCCCCCCCCCCCGATTGAACTTACCTCATTATCTCCATACTGATTTATACCTGCCTCTGGAAATTTCCATTACTTGTGTCTGATGAAGTGGGCATTCACCCACGAAAGCTTATGTTCCAATACTTCTGTTAGTCTTAAAGGTGCCCCAGGACCCTCTGTTGCTTTTTACAGATTCAGACTAACACAGCTACCCCTCTGATACTATACCGGTAAGGGCGCTCCAAGTGTGTCCTTTGCTTCAGGGAGTCCCACATCTCCCAGATGTGTTTCTTCTGTTTGGCCCTCAACTCCAGGGCTAGGAAGAACACGGAGATAAAGCTCAGATTGTTGGCTATGGAATGTTGCCTGAAACCACCCTCTAAGCCAGGTCAGGAAACCCCCGTGTACATATGTCCCCGGACAGATTAAGTGCCCTATCAACCTTAAGCCATGCTTTCCCTAAGAAAGGGAAGTTTTTGGAGCATTTCTCCCAAAAAGAGAAATGTGGACTCTATCTCTAAGGACCAGATCCCCTTTGAGGTCTTCTGTCTTCGAGGATAACGTTGCGACCAAGGACTCTTCCTCTGGTATGAGTAGCCCCAGAAAAAGGATCATTAGACCGTAGATTTATTTGGACTTTTTGTTATTCTGGGAGGAGTGAGGCTCTAAGTGACTTGGCCAGGGAGCTGGTTCGAAAGAAAGAACAGATCATGCAGTGGCCCAATTGACTGCTGGCAGAGGGCAACAGACAAAAGGGCTGCTATGCTATGCCTAGCCATGAGAGGACACAGTGACCTGTGCCTGGTCTGGAGCTCTCCAACTTCCAGTCATCAGGTACCTGAAAAGGCTATTGAATTTAAAACCTCCATTTAAAAATCAAGGGAGTAAAGAAAGAGCCCTCACTGCACCCAGCACCGGCGCAACCCATTAGGCGACCTAGGCGGTCACCTAGGGTGCTAACAGTTGGGGGGCGGTGACCGCGGCAGCCGGATCTTCGGCCGCCCCGGTCATCGTCGGCATTTTGAGGGCGGGACCTTCCACCGCCTCTAACGGGGGCGGCATTTCGGGGGCGGGACCTTCCGCTGCCTAGGGCGGCAAAAAAGCTGGCGGTGCTCCTGACTGCACCCCCACTCTCCCTTGGGCTCCCAATGCTATCCAGCACTATGCTAAGTGTCTGGGAAGATGGGAGCTCTCCTGCACTGTCCCTAAGTTTCCACTGATCCCCTGCCATGTTAAGGGATCTGGATGATGATGAACAGGTTTTGCCCGTCTGCCCCCTCTGCTTCTTTGCCCTTTAACTACATGCAGAGAGAAAGGAAATTTTGGATTATTTTAGGGGTGGGGAGGGGGTGAGTGGGAGACAAAGGCCTTAGCTGGTTTCTGGTGTTGTTTTCAGGTCTGTCCATTCTCCCTTGCTGAAAAGACCCTATAAATATCAATGGGGAGCAAAAGAACCATAATAAATAGCTTTTAAAATAATGTTGTTTTTTTTTTATCTAAATGTCAGGACATACTTATTTAAAAGATGCTCTACCAGAAACTTGAACTTTGGAAATGTGTTTTTTTTATATCAATTTTGAAGTCCCTATAAGAAGTTTGACTTCATATTAGTACAGTTAATACGTCGGTCCTCTATCAAGCCTCATTCAGTTCAGCGTTCTGCCAACATATTGTTGGATTGTTGTCTGCAACATAATTTTAAGTCATTAATAGTAACCCCTATGCTCAGTTCCAGGAAGCACGATACACATGAGGCAGAAAGTGGAAGTGACTATCACCAGAACAGCAAAAGTACAGCCAATTGCACAAAATAAACAAATAAAAAATAGATATTTTTCTGGTAAATTATTTCAGCTTTAGTAGTCATGAGTGTTGTTTGTAACTATAATATGTAAACATTTTTCCAACCAGAAATAAGATTTTTCAGATCAGCAATAGTATCCCTTTAAGGTTATGGTTTTATTCTGAGCTGTAGTGCAGCTCCTGTGGCTGAAGAGGTAAACAGGAACATAGACTGGGGAGTGACACCAGCAACATGGATTATGTGAAGGATCATAGTTTGAAAGTGTTACATGTAGATGATTTTTTTAATATTTGTGTTTTTAGATGTACCGTCCATTTGGCCTTCATGTTGTTCTTATTGGATTAGAGCTTTGGACAGAAAGGGATCTCTTTACAATCACTCGCCTTTTGGATGACGTTCTTCTATTTTATTCAGATTATGTTAGAAAGTCCCTTATGGGCCGTGTACATTTTGACCACGCAGAATTAATTGTGTAAGATTATTTTATTTTAATCTTTTAAAAATATGGTAATACTGTTCTTTATAGTTATTACTGCCAATACTAAATTCAGAATTTAAAGATATTTTGCAAGATTTTGTTTGGAAACTAGACGAAGTCCCCCCCCCCCCCCCAATGCTTCCATTATTCTCCTGCATAGCCCAACAGGCCATTGCAGCATTGGGTTTTTCTTTGGGTTCTGTAGCCTAAGAGGCATAAGGAGCTCAATAATCTCCACATGTATGGGGAAATCCTCAGTTCATTCTACTTCCTATGCAACAGCGTAGATGGCTTCCAGACTTCCTGACCCCCACTGGACAAATCAAATAAGAAACCCTGCACAAATTCTAAATGTTTGGCCAGTCATACAGTTTCTTATTCAGTTTGTTTCTTGTAATTAAATGACTGCTTCTTGGAGCAGTTGGTACAGGAACCCACAAGGGGAGAGGCAATTCTCAATTTAGTCCTGAGTGGAGTGCAGGATCTGGTCCAAGAGGTAACTATAACAGGACCACTTGGAAATAGTGACCATAATATAATAACATTTAACATTACTGTGGTGGGAAGAACACCTCAACAGCCCAACACTGTGGCATTTAATTTCAGAAAGGGGAACTATACAAACAGTACGAGGTTAGTTAAACAGACATTAAAAGGTACAGTGACTAGAGTGAAATCCCTTCAAGCTGCATGGACACTTTTCAAAGACACCATAATAGAGGCCCAACTTAAATGTATACCCCAAATTAAAAAACTCAGTAAAAGAACTAAAAAAGAGCCACCGTGGCTTAACAACTGTGTAAAAGAAGCAGTGAGAGATAAAAAGGCATCTTTTAAAAAGTGGAAGTCAGATCCTAGTGAGGTAAATAGAAAGGAGCATAAACACTGCCAAATTAAGTGTAAAAATGTAATGAGTGCCAAAAAGGAGTTTGAAGAACAGCTAGCCAAAAACTCAAAGGTAATAACAAAATGTTTTTAAGTACATCAGAAGCAGGAAGCCTGCTAAACAACCAGTGGGGCCCCTGGACGATCGAGATACAAAAGGAGCACTTAAAGACAATAAAGTCGTTGCGGAGAAACTAAATGAATTCTTTGCTTCAGTCTTCACGGCTGAGGATGTTAGGGAGATTCCTAAATCTGAGCAATCCTTTGTAGGTGATAAATCTGAAGAATTGTCATAGATTGAAGTGTCACTAGAGGAGGTTTTGGAATTAATTGATAAATTTAACAGTAACAAGTCACCAGGACCAGATGGCATTCACCCAAGAGTTCTGAAAGAACTCAAATGTGAAGTTGCGGAACTATTAACTATGGTTTGTAACCTGTCCTTTAAATCAGCTTCTGTACCCAATGACTGGAAGTTAGTTAATGTAACACGAATATTTAAAAAGGGCGCTAGAGGTTATCCTGGCAATTACAGACTGGTAAGTCTAACGTCAGTACCAGGCAACTTAGTTGAAACAATAGTAAAGAATAAAATTGTCAGACACATAGAAGAACATAACTTGTTGGGCAAAAGTCAACATGGTTTCTGTAAAGGAAAATCATGTCTTACTAATCTATTAGAGTTCTTTGAAGGGGTCAACAAACATGTGGACAAGGGGGATCCAGTGGACATAGTGTACTTAGATTTCCAGAAAGCCTTTGACAAGGTCCCTCACCAAAGGCTCTTACATAAATTAAGTTGTCATGGGATAAGGGAAGATCCTTTCATGGATTGAGAACTGGTCAAAAGACAGGGAACAAAGGGTAGGAATAAATGGTAAATTTTCAGAATGGAGGGGGTAACTAGTGGTGTTCCCCAAGGGTCAGTCCTAGAACGAATCCTATTGAATTTATTAATAAATGATCTGGAGAAATGGGTAAACAGTGATGTGGCAAAGTTTGTAGACGATACTAAACTGCTGAAGATAGTTAAGACCAAAGCAGATTGTGAAGAGCTTCAAAAAGATCTCATGAAACTAAGTGATTGGGCAACAAAATGGCAAATGAAATTTAATGTTGATAAATGCAAAGTAATGCACATTGGAAAAAATAACCCCAACTATACATAGAATATGATGGGGGCTAATTTAGCTACAACTAATCAGGAAAGAAATCTTGGAGTCATCGTGGATAGTCTTTGCTATCCACTCAGTGTGCAGCGGCAGTCAAAAAAGCAAAGAGGATGTTAGGAACCATTAAAAAGGGGATAGAGAATAAGATGGAGAATATCTTATTGCCCTTATATAAATCCATGGTACGCCCACATCTTGAATACTGTGTACAGATGTGGTCTCCTCATCTCAAAAAAGATATACTGGCATTAGAAAAAGTTCAGAAAAGGGCAACTAAAATGATTAGGGCTTAGGAACAGATCCCATAGGAGGAGAGATTAAAGAGGCTAGGACTTTTAAGCTTGGAAAAGAGAAGACTAAGGGCGGATATGATAGAGATATATAAAATCATGAGTTGTGTGGAGAAAGTGAATAAGGAAAAGTTATTTACTTGTTTCCATAATATAAGAACTAGGGGCCATCAAATGAAATTAATGGGCAGCACGTTTAAAACAAATAAAAGGAAGTTCTTCACACAGCGCACAGTCAACCTGTGGAACTCCTTGCCTGAGGAAGTTGTGAAGGCTAGGACTATAACAGGGTTTAAAAGAGAACTAGATACATTCATGGAGGTTAAGTCCATTAATAGCTATTAGCCAGGATGGGTAAGGAATGGTGTCCCTAGCCTCTGTTTGTCAGAGAGTGGAAATGGATGGCAGGAGAGAGATCACTTGATCATTACCTGTTAGGTTCACTCCCTCTGGGGCATGTGGCATTGGCCACTGTCGGTAGACAGGATACTGGGCTGGATGGACCTTTGGTCTGACCCAGTATGTCCATTCTTATGTTCTTATGTTCTCATTGATTATTGGGGCAGATTTGCTCGGGCTTGAGCTCTACAGAACTCTGGTTTATTCACTATTCAGGAACCAGGGCCCCAGTATGCTAGGAACTGTGCAAACATACATAGATTATAAATCCAGAAGTAATTGTTATGATTGTCTTGTCTAACCTGCATAAAACAGGTCATAGGACTTTCCTGAATTAATTGCTGTTTGAACTAGCGCATATCTTTTGGAAAAAAAATCCAATCTTGATTTTAAAATTGCCAGTGATGGAGAATCCACCACAACCTTTGGAAAATGTTCCAATGGTTAACTACCCTCACTGTTAAAATATGTGCCTTCTTTCTAGTCTACATTTGCCTAGCCTCAATTTCAAACCATTGGATTTTGTTATAGCTTTGTCTGCTATTCTTAAGAGCCCTCTATTATCAGATTCCAGTTGCTCATGTAGGTATGTACAGACATTGATCAAGTCACCCCTTAACCTTCTATTTGATAACCAAGACAGATTACGCTCCTTGAATATATCTCAATAAAGCATTTTTCCATTCCTTAATTATTCTCATGGTTCTTGTCTGAATCCTCTTCAGTTTTCAACAACCTTCTTGAATTGTGGACACCAGACCTGGACAAAATATTCCACTAGCAGTTGCACCAATATCAAATACAGGGCTGATATAACCTCTCTCCTTATACTCAATGTCCCCCTGTTTATAGATGCAAGGAGCATGTTAGCCCTTTTGGTCCCACATTGCACTGGATGCTCATGGTCAGCTGATTATCCACCATGACACCCATGTAACATATAATACAAAATCAATCCCTGTCCCAAAAGAGCTGACTATCTAAATATATGAGGAGACAACAGGTAGAGGTATTCAAAGAAACACATGGGAGGCCAAGTTTACTGTGGATTATTTGGTTAAATATTTGTACTTGATACAATAAGTAGAGGTCATCACAGGCCCACTGTGTAGCCTGCAATTGGAGACAAGCCTGTTAAAAGGCAGGATGAGTATAGAAGTGCCTTCAGTGCTTAACTCCAGAAGCAACGAAGAGCTCAAAGGGCCCATGTCAGGGCTGGTGGTTCAACGGTACCTCTGGTTTCAGCAAGGGAGTCATAATCTGTCTCCTCCTGAACAACAGTAAAAGAAGATCAAAGGTTCTCTCTCCAGTAGCACTTCTCAGGGCAGCCCATAAGAACTTTCCATTTCAGCATCCATGGTTTCACTAACAGTCCTGGTGAGGCCTAATCCAGTGACGCAGCCATCACAAAGGTAAAGCTTTAGAAGCCATCACATATCTTGTCATTAGACTGTTTCAGCACTCTCAACCCAGCAATAGATGTTTAGTTCCTCAGACCCTGCCTCGGCTACTGTAGCTAACTGCCCACAAAACGCCCTTCTGAATGCTGGGGCTTTGCTCCAGATAATGGTAAATCAGACTTTTTCCCTTAAATTTCTGTCTTGTACCGGATAGATATGAACTCTGAACTGGAGGAATATGAAGAAAAGACTCAGGAAAGACTCTTCCTTCCTGATATGTCCCTGGTGATAAGGAAAGAATTTAATATTGTTCATAAACATCTGGAACCCTCTGCAGAGACAAAGACCAAGCAAGAAAACAAGGAGAGATGTCTAGATATATTTCCTTTGAACTTCAGAGAAGGGAGATGTGCGTCCCACTGTACTTTCTAGAAGACGTGAAAGTGAAAACGGAAATGCCATAATAAACCTAAATGGATCTTAAGAAAGCTCAGAATGTGTATGCTGTGTTCAAATCTGACACTTCCCAAGGTGAATAGAGCCATTTACTTTTGTGGTAAAGGATTCAGTAATTTCACCTGAAAGGGACTTCCTCTCTCTCCTTCCTCTTTCTTGTATATATGACATCCATGCTCCATAAGTTTTCTGGCAGCAGTTGTCATCTCAGATATACTTTTTGACCCCTACGTTTTGTCTCCAAAGCACTGGCGACCAATACAGTAGCGAGAAGACAACCTTTTGGTTTAGGTCCTGGAAGGCTGATGTTTAAGATAAACACTTTTATGGTCTCCACCAGCTAGTGGTTCTCAACCTATTTACCATTGTTGGCTGCATCCAATACTACCTGTATGACCTGAGGATGTCACATGAGCTGCAGCTCTGTGCTAATTGGCCACAAGTGGCCCGCGGACTGCAGGTTGAGAACCACTGGAAAGTCACTTAAAAACAAATCCCAATGTAGCCCAATCTATTTATTGATGTCTGTAGATGTAGGTGGAAGAAAGAGAGAGAGCGCATGGCAAACGTCTCTCCTTTTATCATGTTCTTTCTTCCCTCTTGGCTATACTCCCCCCCCCCTTCAGAGTCAGGTGAGCATTACTTCATCGCAGTCCAAAACTGGCCAATGGAAGGGGTGTGACTCACTTGATAGTCCAACAGATTCTTTTGTTGCTGTCTAAGCCAGCATACTTTGTTCCTGTGAGGCTGGGCTGGGTTTTCCCATACCTGTCCTGATGAGGTGTGAACTGCCTCTCTGCTCTTGGATAGTCTTTGCCAGGGCTAATTTTAAGCCATGAGGACACATTTTCAGCCTCATAACTACATACATGAAATTATAACCTATAACATTACTATAATATTACTGTAACAACAATGTTCAACTCTACCCTGAGCGAAATATACACTTAGTGAGGAAAAACTCAATTTGATATCTTTGTGTCCCAAACTAACAGAATACTTTCTTGTTCTACTCCAGAGGTACTACGGGCCATGACTCCCAGGGCAATGCTCTCCTGTTGTCATGGAGAAACAATCTGAGATATGCCTTTCCTCCCATTCCCCTGATAAAACAGGTTCTGAGAAAGATCCATCATGACAGGACTAGAGTCATTCTCCTAGCACCCAGTTGACCTAGGCACTTTTGATTCCTAATGCTCTTGAAAATATCAGCCTGTCCCCCAATCAGGATCCACCCCTTTCCAGATCTCCTAACTCAGGAGGGGGATAGAATCAGACACCTTAATCCAGATTCACTCCGTCTTGCGGCCTGGTGTTCGAATGGGCATTGGAATGGAATGCTTCTCTTCTGCACCTGTTCAGGCTGTCCATACCCAAAGTAGGAAAGATTCAAGTAGGACCTACTACCTACCTAAATGGAGATATTTCTCTACCTGGGTGTGGCATAATCATCCTTCTCCAGGTACTGCAGGTATTCTGGTGATTTTGGATTGTCTCTGGTCTCTGAAAAACTTAGGCCCTTCCATTCACTCACTGCAGGTCCATTTTACAGCAATTAATGCCTTCCTTCCTCCAGTAGATGGGTATTCTGTTTTCACTCACCCAAGTACCTTTCCTCCAGTGGTCAAATCTACACCTTAATCACACTTCAATCTCGTCCTGTGAACCCTCATCAGCTCACCATCTGAATCCTTGGCGAAGCCTTCCATGTCCTATCTGTCCAAAAAAGTTGCATTTTTAGTTATCACTTCGGCCAGGAGAGTAAGTGAGTTGGGAGACCCTTCCTTATATGGGTTTTACAGAGAAAAGGTATCCTATTTCCTCAATTCTAATTTCCTCCCTAAGGTTATTTCTGAATTCCATATCAACCAAAGTATCCTTTTACCTACCTTTTTTTTCTGAAACCCCTTGCTTCAGCTGAAGAGGAAATAATTCTTTCCCTCCATGTCAGACATGCCCTGGTCAATATGGAGTCAGGGCACACTCTACAAGAGCACAAGCTGCCTCTACAGCATCCCTGAACAAAGTTCCAAACAGGGCAGCCACCTAGAGCTCTGTCCACACGGTTGCTAGATACGAGGTGCTGGGTGAGGCCTCTGCTGCAGATGGGGCAGTGCGAACTGAAGGACTGCAAGCTTCTTTGCTGCTGGCTTCATCGCACTCCAATTAGCATTGCTTGTCACACGTGGAATACACGTAGGGAGCAGCACTCAAAGAAGAAATGGAGATTACTCATCTGTAACTGGAGGTTATTTGAGATGTGTGTCCTTATCTGTATTCCACTTCCTGCCCTCCGTACCCTCTGCTTTGAATTCTGTTGGGTTTGCAGTAAGAAGAGGAACTGGAGAGGCATCAGCCCACACTGCTTCTTATGCCCTTGGTCAGGAGCACGAGGAGGTGTTCTGCACATGAGCAGCAGACACTGCTTGTTAGAATTTCCGGACTCAGGAACAGGGTGTGCATGCAACATCCCGTGTGTGAAATACTGATAAAGACCACACATCTTAAAGAACTTCCAATTACAGGTCAGAAAATTGAGGTTACTTATTTTTTAAATTTTCTAGTTAGTTTTGTTGTCTAGCTATAACCAGCCATCTGAAAGGAATTTTACAAGTGCTGCTAGTTATAGATTTAGAATTGGAGCTGCAGCATGGATGAGGAACTAGGAGAGGGTACTAAAAGTTTTAATGTTTCTGACTGGTCAAGGTGCTGTTTGTTAACAGTGAGGTTTGGGCATCAATATCCAGGAGTTAGCAGTCCATGTTTGAAGACACAGGAAACAAATTAAGCTGGTCAAACTTTGGATTTAGTCCCTCAGTTTTTACATACTCTTTCAGAACCCCCTTCATGCTAGCTCTCCAAGGCCCATACCTAACCTTTAAGCATGTGGTTAAATCCCATTGAACTCATTGGGATTTTACATGGGTTTAAGTACTGTGCTAAATTGGAACCTGAAAGTGCAGGCAGTCATACATAGTAAGCATACTCAGAGCCCACCAACACCCTATCATCTCAAGAGTATGTACCAGAATACTTGAAGGCAATTTCTAGAATTAAATCCCCCGTCAGATATCCTGTCACAAAGTGAAATCAGCAGCTGGAAACAAATAGATATTTTAAAACTTCCATGTGTATTTGAATGATAGAAGATCAGGGTTGGAAGTGACCTCAGGAGGTCATCTAGGTCATCATTTGTCCTCACATAAGTGATTTATCTTTTAATACGGTCACTGCTCTCAGCAGAAGACACTTCAGCAAAGATATTTCCAATTGGTTCTGATAGGACAAACTTTAGCTAGTAACTCTGGATTCGTAGACATTTATGTAATGAGAAGATATATTTACAAGAAGAAATTGTTTTCTTATAAATCTATATACAGATCTGATATATCACTCTTTTACTTAGACTGAATTTACTTACAACTATAGAGAACAGTTTAATATCAATTCAGTATTTTGTATCGTTTACTCTATTTTGTATTATAGGGGTGGAAGATATCGAGGGGCTGTTGGATATTCATATGGAGACCTTCTGTGCACTATAACTCCATCAGTAGCTGTTGTCAATGTATGTGAAATATAGTCCACAATATGTACACTTCAAAAACTGATATTTTAATTAATGTAAATATTTTCTCCAGTAACAATATGCTAATAATTTATTGTTTCATAGCACTTAAGCCCAGAACTATTAAATCGTCTAGATTGCCTTCCTGTATCACAAGGCATTAAATTTCACCCAGTTATCCCTAGATAAAGTCCAATCACTTTAATCAGACCAAAGCCTTTCAGTCCTTGGATGACTAAACTGTTGTGAGCCACGGGCAGAGAACAGGATACACCAAAATACCACCAGGGCTCCTGCAATGGCAGGGAATTGACAAGGTGAGATATGCCTAGATGATCCCAGCATGTAATCCCTGCCCCATGCTGAAGAAGAAGGAGGAAAAAAACCCAAAAGTCCCTGCCAAGTAGATCTGGGGGAAAATTCCTTCCCTAAAATCTGGTGCTCAGTTGGACTCTGAGCATATGAACAAGGCATACCAGCCAATCATCTAAGAACGAGGACTCCTCAAAGTCCTGATCCACCCATCCAGTATCTCATCTCCAGTTGTGGGTAATTACATACACATTGCTGCTTCAGAGGAAGGTGGGAAAAAACCCAGAGTACATCTGGTCAATTTTGCATTTTGGGGGCAGAAGGAAATCCTTCCTGACTCCTGCAAACAGCCAGCTGAAACCCTGAAGCATTCAATTTGATAATATTCCTTGTCCTAATGCAGAGCTGCAAGTGTTATGAGCATGTTGAGGGCAATGTGGAGCTTTTTGTTCTCTCCATGGCTTATGAAGAGAGGTAATGAACAAGGGATTCATAGATTCACAGATTTCAGAGTCAGAAGGGACCGCTATGACCATGCAGGAAACCATGCACATACAAGGGCTGTAGAATCTCTCCCAGAATCTTGATTAAAGCATATCTTTTAGAAAGATCTCTAATGTGATTTTAAAGACTCCAAATGATGGTAAGCTGTTCCAATGTTTAATTACCCTTTAGGCTAGAAAATGGCATCTTATTTCAAGGTTGAATTTGTTTAACTTCACCTTCCAGCCATTGGATCTTGTTATGACTTTGTCAGCAAGACTGAACCGTGTCCTCCTTTATCAGATATCTGGTCCATGTATGTGACAGGATTCCCAGGGTGCAACCTGGAACTGGGGAACTGCTGAGCCCTCTGTCCCACCAGCCTGGGCTTCCTCTCACACTGTGGTGCTGTGACAAGCTGCAAACCTTTGGCAGATACTACACTTACACAGACATCCAAAGGCAGGGACATACCCAGCTGAGTTTTATGAATGCTGCTCCCAGCCACTCATGAACTAACAATAGAGAGGCTCCAGGGAATTCCCCCCAGCTCCCCAGCCTTGCACCCAAGAGCTATATTGTCCTGCCCTGGTCAAAAGTCTGACCAGTGTAAGTTTATTACCCAGTCTACCCCTCCCGCAACGTGGAGAGAACATTCACCAGCTTTTCTGAGCTGAGGTTTCCCAAGCACTTCAAGCAAAATACACTGTTTTAGTTAAAATATAACTAATAATATTGACTACAGAAAGATAGATTGTAAGTGATCATAAGTGTTAGGCATAAAAAGGTCAGAGATAGTTACCAAGGAAAACAAAAACTAAATCATAGACCTTATCACACTAGGCAGTATTTAGATCAGCAATTTTCTCACTCCACTGGATGTTACAGTCCTTAATATGCAGACTTCCCCATGACGCCTGGACCAGCCTCCTCTACTGACATTTTCATCTTCTCAGCGTGCTAGTTGCTTCCAGTGTAGGTGGGGGAGGAGAAAGGCCAAGACATGCTGCAACTGTTCCTTATTTTATACCCTCAATCCATGTCCCTGGGAGAAATTTGAGCAGACATGTTCCAGTGAGCTTTGCTGAGTCACAGTGTTCACATGCCTGGTGGGCTTTGTTGAGTCACAGTAATCAAGTATGCCTCCATTGTGTGGACTTGCGCAACTCATTTAATTGAAAATTCCTTGATTACAACTCCTCTGCTGATTAAAGGTCATGGAGCACCCTCCTAGGCGTGGGCCCTTTGTATATCATTAGCAAATTTACAGCCTATTTCAGTGACAACCATACAACAACATCTCATAACTTTATACACACTAATGATATACCTATTTGGACAGAACAACAGGTTTCAGCAGCTCATGACCTTTCATATTATACCTTACATGGCATGCTTTGTATAAAATATCACAACCATATAAGAATGATGAATATGGGGGCTACAGGGTGCTATTTTAAGGTACAGTGTGTCACAGTTTCTAAAAAACTATATGCAGCAATCAAGTCACTTCTCAACTGTCTCGTCAGTAAGCAGAATAAGTTGAGCTCCTTAAGCCTCACGTCATAAAACTTCTTCTTCTTCGAGTGCTTGCTCATATCCATTCCAGGTTAGGTGTATGCATGCCATCTGCACAGTCACCAGAGATTTTTCCCTCAGTGGTATCCATCAGACCGGCTCTAGCGCACCTGGTGCTGTGTGCTCATTCACCAATATAAGAGGCCCGGCCGGCTCTTCACCTTCTGAGTTCCTTCTTACTGCCCGTAATGGTCCTTGGAACAGCTCCGCTTACTTCAGCAAACTCTTACTCACTGGTTTAGTCCTTGTCCCTGTTCTTGCTATCCCAGTTCTTTATTTTCTCAGTTTGAACTGTTGTAGATTAATTATATATAGTTAGTTGGCACTTCTTGCCCTCCCAGCGGAGTTTTGTCCAAACCCGGTAACGCAGCATGCTTTGGTTCATGGGTTACAAACCCTGTGCCTCCTACAGCAAGCCCATGCCTGTGAGTGACCCACACTCCAGCTGTCTGACATGCCTGGGAGAGACTCGTGCCATGGACTGCTGCCAGGTCTGTCAGGACTTCAAACCAAAGTACATAAGAACGGCCATACTGGGTCAGATCAAAGATCCATCTACACCAGTATCCTGTCTTCTGACGGTGGCCAATGCCAGGTGCTTCAGAGGGAAAGAACAGAACAGGTAATCATCAAGTGATCTGTCCCCTGTCGCCCATTCCCAGCATCTGGCAAACAGAGGCTGTGGTCACTATCCCTGCCCATCCTGGATAATAGTAATTGATGGAGCTATCCTTCATAAATTCATCTAAATTCTTTTTAAGCCCTGTTATAGTCTTGGTCTTCACAACATCCCCTGGCAAAGATTTCCAATGGTTGACTGTGTGTTGTGTAAAGAAATACTTTCTTTTATTTGTTATAAACCTGCTGCCTATTAATTTCATTTGATGACCCCTAATTCTTGTGTTATGAGAAGAAGTAAATAACACTTCCTTATTGACTTTCTCCACACCAGTCATGCTTTTATAGACCTCTATCATATCCCCCCTTAGTTGTCTCTTTTCCAAGCCGAAAAGTCCCAATCTTATTAATCTCTTCTCAATGGAAGCTGTTCCATACCCCTAATCATTTTGTTGCCCTTTTCTGTACCTTTTCCAATTCCAATAAGACAGGAAACAACTGGTAGGACTAAATGACCAGGTTTCTGAATGGAGAGAGGTAAATAGTAGTGTCCCCCAGGGATCTGTACTGGGACAAGTACTATTCAACATATTCATAAGTGATCTGGAAAAAGGGGTAAACAGTGAGGTGGCAAAATTTGCAGATGATACAAAATTACTCAAGATAGTTAAGTCTAAAGCAGACTGCGAAGAATTACAAAGGGATCTTTCAAAACTGGACGACTGGGCAATAAAATGGCAGATGAAATTAAATGTTGATAAATGCAAAGTAATGTATATTGGAAAAAATAACCCCAACTATACACACAATATGATGGGGGCTAATTTAGCTACAACTAATCAGGAAAGAAATCTTGGAGTCATCGTGGATAGTTCTCTGAAGACATCCACGCAGTGTGCAGGGGCAATCAAAAAAAGCAAACAGTATGTTAGGAATCATTAAAAAAGGGATAGAGAATAAGATGGAGAATATCTTATTGCCACATCTTGAATACTGCATACAGATGTGATCTCCTCATCTCAAAAAAAGATATAGTGGCATTAGAAAAGGTTTAGAGAAGGGCAACTAAAATTATTAGGCGTTTGGAATGGGTCCCATATGAGGAGAAATGAAAGAGGCTAGGACTTTACATCTTGGAAAAGTGGAGACTAAGGGGGGATATGATAGCGATATATAAAATCATGAGTGATGTAGAGAAAGTGAATAAGGAAAAGTTATTTACTTGTTCCCATAATATAAGAACTAGGGGCCATCAAATGAAATTAATGGGCAGCACGTTTAAAACAAATAAAAGGAAGTTCTTCTTCACACAGCGCACAGTCAACCTGTGGAACTCCTTGCCTGAGGAGGTTGTGAAGGTTAGGACTATAAGAGGGTTTAAAAGAGAACTAGATAAATTCATGGAGGTTAAGTCCATTGATGGCTATTAGCCAGGATGGGTAAGGAATGGTGTCCCTTGCCTCTGTTTGTCAGAGAGCGGAGATTGATGGCAGGACAGAGATCACTTGATCATTACCTATAAGGTTCACTCCCTCTGGGACACGTGGCATTGGCCACTGTTGGTAGACAGAATACTGGGCTGGATGGACCTTTGGTCTGACCCATTATGGCCATTCTTATGTTCTTAGACCTCCATACAAGCCACCCTGGATGCGGCATTTTCAGCACCTAGAACCCTGTATTCTGCAGTAGTCATGCACATATGTTCTTGGCTCCAGTCTTGGAGTCTATCAACGGACGTCCAACAGTCCATAAGGACCTTCCATTTGAATGCACTTTTCTCTTCTCCAAACAAACAGATGTCAAGCTTCATGGCCTGATGGATTCTAGAGCCATCCTCAAGTCCTTGGATCTATATGCCTTCGAGGAAACACTTCAGGCCTCAACAACCGGTCCGCTTCTCAGCTCTGCCACCATGCCCAGACCTGTTTAAGAAGCAAAACAGGGGTTATAAATACAGACATCTGCCCCCGCTCACTTCAGCCTCGCTACTGGGCCCTCACAGATACTCGGGAAGCCCCAAGCAGAACTTTTGATGAGGCGCCTGAGGATGTTATACCAGATCCTCTCCTGGGTCCTGCCCCCCTTTTGTTTTCAAACCATCTCTCCCGCTTCAGCCTGGCCTGGTCACTCATCACCTCAGGCCACTGGGTACTGAGTATAGTGGAGGAAGGTTACACTTTCCAGTTTATTTCCATCCCTCCCTCCATCCCCCTCCCCGTCTTTCTTCAGGGACCCTTCTCATGATCAGCTTTTATCTCAGGAGGTGCAATCCCTCCTCCAGGTAGGGGCTGTGGAGGAGGTACCTCAGAGCTTGAAGGGAAAGGGTTTTTCTCTCGTTATTTTCTAATCCCAAAAGCCAAAAGGGGTCTCAGTCCCATTGAACCCCTGTGTTTCCTCAGCAGTTATGTCAAGAAACTGAAGTTCCTGTATGGTCTCTCTGGCCTCCATTGTTCCCTCCCTTGATCCAGGGGATTGGTAGGCCACTCTCAACAAAAGATGCCTATTTTCACATCTCCATATTTTGGGGCCACAGAAGATTTCTCAGGTGCATTGTAAACCAAACCACTACCAGTTCACTCTCTTCCCCTTTCAGGCTGTCGGCAGTCCTTCAGGTATTCACAAAATGCATGGCAATAGTGGCAGCCTTCCTCATAAGGCAAGGAGTACGAGTCTACCCTTGCCTCATCAACTGGCTGATCAACGGCTGGTCCAAGGCCCTGGTGAGAGCCAGCATCCACCTGGTCCAATCTACCTTTCAAGCACTGGGCCGGTTGATAAATGAGCAAAAATCAGTGCTCATCCCCATTCAGAGGATAGAGTTTATAGGTGCGGTGCTCGATTCCTCCCAGACCAAAGCCTTCTTTGCAGCAGCTCGCTTCCAGGCAATGTCATCCCGAATATTGTGGGTCAAGGCCTGCCCCCTCACGACAGCCCATTTCTGCCTCAGATAGTTGGGTCATATGGCTGTGTGCACATAAAGTTGTACAGCATGCGAGACTGCACCTTGGACCTCTTCAAGTGTGGCTGGCTTCAGTGTACTCACCAAACCATCATCATTTGGACTTGTTACTTACAGTTCCTGTCCAGGTTCTCACCTCTCTAGATTGTTGGAGGTACCCCAGATGGTAGGATTGACCATTCTCTTTGTCAGCCCCCAAACCTCAGTATCCTTAATCTCGGATACATCTGATCTGGGTTGTGGGGGCTCACCTTGAGCACCTCAGGACTCAAGATCTTTGGTTTCAGAAGGAGCTCTCCTTGCATATAAATGTCAGATATCTCAGAAATGTCCGCCTGCAGACAAAGTTGTGCAAATCCTTAAGGACAACACAGCAGTCATGTTTTACATCAACAGGCAGGGAGAGGCACGCTCTTCCCACCATGTCAGAGGCCATTCACTTGTGGGAATTCTGCATGAAGCACTCGAACCAATTCGATGCTTCTCACCTTTTGGGAGCCTGGAACAATGTGGCAGATCACCTCTGCAGATTTTTCTCCTCTCACCATGAGTTGTTCCTTTGTCCCAATATAGCCAAGACCATCTTCTAGCTGTGGGGGACTCCCCTCATAGGCCTGTTCTCAACCAAGCAAAACAGGAATTGTTAGCAGTTTTGCTCTCTATGTGGGTGCAGCCTGGTTTTGCTCACAAATGTCTCCCTGCTCCTTTGGGCAAAGCACCTGTTCTATGCATTTCCTCCCATTCCTCTCATGAAAGTCTTACTCAAAGTAAAGCTGTTCTTATAGCCCCAGAATGGCCACACCAGCTCTGGTTTGGCATGTTATTGGACCTCTCAGTAGCAATGCAGATGTTGCTCCCTCCCCTCCCAGACTGGATCTCGCAAGATCATGGCCAGTTGCTCCAGCTGAATCTCAAGGCCCTCCACTGACTGCGTCAAAGCTTTGTGGTTAAACCCAGTGGAGCTGGCCTATTTGAAGGAAATCCACCAGGTATTGCTAGGAAGTACAAAACCATCTACTAGAGCGATTTACCTCACCAAGTGGAAGCATTTCTTCATGTAGTCATCCCAACGAGGCCTCTCACCTGCTAGGTCACCTCTTCACTCCATGCTAGAATATCTGCTTCATCTGAAACAGGAGGGCCTAATCATTTCATCAGTTAAGGTACACCTACCAGCCATTTCTGCTTTCCATCCTCCAGTGGATGGTAGGTCAGTTTTTTCCTCACGAAATGTTCATTCACTTCCTCAAGGCCTTAAAGAAACTACACATGCAGATTCGTGAACCTGTTCCACTGTGGGATCTAATGTGGTCCTGTCAAGACTCACAGGCCCTCCCTTTGAGTCACTGGCATCATGTCCCTTGTCATACCTCTCCTGGAAGGTCACCTTCCAGGTAGTGATTACCTCATCTAGGAGGGTCTCCAAGATCTAGGACCCTAATATCAGAACTCCAGATATGATGTTCTTTAAGGACAAGGCACAACTTCACCCCTAAGCCGTGTTCCTCCTGAAGGTGGTTCTGTAGTTCCATAGTAATCAGGCTTCTCCCTGAAACAGCACAGGAATAGGGAGGAGCAGCATCTCAACACGCTGGACATTAGACAGGCCCTGGCCTTTTATATAGAAAGGACCAAACCATTCCATAAGTCCATGCAGCTCTTCGTGGCAATAGCAGATAGGATGAAAGGCCTGCCAATTTTGGCCAAAAGAATTTCATCCTGTATCACGTCCTGCTTTAACTCGTGTTATGAGGAGGTGGGTGCCCCAACTCTTGCCATCTTCCCTGCCCACTTAACGAGAGCTCAAGTTTCCTCAGTGGCATTTCTGGCCCAGTCCTAATTCAGGATATTTGTAGAGCAGCAACTTGGTCATCAGTGCATACTTTTTCATCCCACTATGCCATCACCCAGCAGGCTAGAGATGATGCTGGGTTTGGTAGAGCAGTGTTGCAATATGCATGTCTATGAACTCTGATCCCACCAAAGGTACTGCTTGGGAGTCACCTAACGTGGAGTGGACATAATCAAGCACTGGAAGAATCAAAAATGGTTACTAACCTTCCATAATTTGTTCTTCAAGATGTATTGCTCATGTTCATTCCACGATCCACCCTCCTGCCCGTTGTTAAGAGTTCGCCAGCAAGAAGGAACTGAGACGGTGCAGAGCCACTTAAGTCTCTTATATCGGCATACGAGTACGCAACACCAGAGGGTGCTAGCGCTGGCCCCACGGATATCACTGAGGGAAAAATGTCCTGCAACTGTGCACGCACCATGTGCACACCTAACATAGAATGGATATGAGCAACACATCTCAAAGAAAAACAGTTACAGAAAGGTTTGTAGCTCGTTTTGTGGGGGGTTTTTTGCAGCCTCTGGTTCATTTTTGTGGCTGTCATTTGAACTGTCTCTAGTGTTTCCACAACTTTCTTGAAGTGTGGAACCAGAACTGGCCACACTGTTCTAGTAGTAGTCTTAACAATGTTGTGTACAGAAGCAAGATCACTTTTCTAGTTGTGCTTGATATTCCTCTTGTTGTTATTCACCTCCTGCTTGTTGTTAAGAGTTCGCCAGCAAGAAGGAACTGAGACGGTGCAGAGCTGCCTAAGTCTCTTATATCGGCATACACCAGAGGCAAGAACAGGGCTGATATTGCAAAAACACACACACTCCTGAGAAGTACTAGATAAAGGATACTCATGCAAGCACATTCCAGAAGGGTGGTACCAGAACACACCCTCCCCAAAAATAACAGGAACATGATGACCTCTCTTAAAAATAAGGTCAGATGACAGCATGATGAAAAGAGATGTTTTGATCAAACCAACATGTACAAAGTAAAGGGTGGTAACTAACCACATCAGATGGGCAATACATAACTTGTTTGTATCACGGTATAAAAAGGACCCTCAAAGGAAGAGTCTTTGGCCAGCGATTCGCTGAGTTGTGTTCATTGTAATGGGCATACATACTGTGCTTCATTGACAATAAACTTGACCAGGCGTCTTCACTACTGAAATGGGTCTGTGGTCTTATTGGGCAGTTTGATTGAGGACTGCTGTATCGGCTTTCTGAGCAGAGCTGGCATGGCACACAGAAAGAACACACACACCCCATTCCAGAAAGGAGCAGGGAAGGTGAGTTCTTTAAGTGGCCTAGAGCGGCTGCAGGGAAGCAGCCAACCCTGGCCCAGCCGGCCAATATAAAAGGAGCTGAAGTAACAGAGTGAGTCAGTTGCTGTCTGGAGCCAGAGGAGCGAGGATGGTGCTCCTGACTGGCTCAAGAAACTGCAGTACCAGGGACAGAGCAGTTACTGGCAGGTTCCGGGGGAGGAAAAGGAGCTCCTGGGTGGCTGCTGGCACTTAAGCAAGACTTCAGCCCTAGTTAAAGGTGAAAGAAAGGTATTGGGGGACATTGGGGAAGTGCCCCAGTGAAATTCAGCAATTAGTACAGGGATACAGCAGGCAGCTGCTATTTATAGGATCCCTGCCTTGGGACCCAGAGTAGTGGGAGGGCCTGGGTTCCCACACCAGCCACATGCGGAGTTGCCTACTACCCAAGAAGGAGTTGAACCAGTCTCTGAAAGAAGATTGAAGACCCCAAAGAGGGTCAGTAATTTTGGAACTGTGATGCACCCTGAACTGAAAGTGACTCAGCTAGAGACCTATTTCCCCAGCTGATACACCCAGAGCTCAGTGTTTTTGTCATAATAGCTTCCTAGGGAACACTGTGCCACTTGATAATTTTACAAGTAAATATTCAGGCACTGTCCAAAGTGGGGAGAAATTAAACCATATTTTCTGTCTTAGTCCTTACTCTCACCAGAATGAAGTCAAGAATCCCATAGGTCTGTGTTCTGTGCAATTATTTAAAAGTGGTAAAAAATGATTGTGGACTTCCTGCAACCAAGCTATGGAAACAATAGATAAAAGTTATTTACCTACTGTTATCTGTAGTTGATATCAGTGATCCATTATGACTAAGTTCTTCCTCCTAATCTTCCAAACAAGGGGTCTATACTTTCCATATCCCTCATGACCTACTCTGTACCTTCACATGGATGGTGAAAAATTGAAAGTGGTTCCGATGAGGTATAAGAATGATTCAGTCTGAAAAAAACTGCTTTAGGGGGAGAGATTTTAAAAGTTCAGTCTATTTAGCTTATGAAAGAGAGGAATCTGAGTCTGGATGAATTTGGATGGGAAATAAGGCACAGTGAAATTAATTAACCATTAGTACAGCTTGTTAAATGTTATGTTGGATTCTTCATCACATAGAGTCTTTAAATCAGGAATTGATGTCCTTATAAAAGAAATGCTTTAGCACAACCAGAAGTTATGGACTTGATGTAGGAATTATTGAATAACATTCTATGCCTTGGGGACCTTGGCAGAGCTAGACATATTTTTTTTTATTTTATTTATCACTTGTGGGTGGTTCATTTTCTCCCCTCTTAAAAGGATCTCAGACGGCAGTGTGAAGAAATTATTCCTTCACTCTGAAAGTTCTCTTCTGGGGTTCTGCAGTGTTCTAGATTTATGTTGTCAAATGGAATTATCCAGTGTGTTCATGCTATCACACAGCTCTTAAAATTTAGCTTTTTATGTTCATATGTAATTTATAACTCCTTCTTATCTTTGTGTTTTGTTTAATTGTATACAGGCAAAAGATATATCAGTGCTCTATGATGCAATCCTTGTTTCACATGAGATGGGACATTCTCTTGGTTTCCCTCATGATGATGATAAGACAAATACAGCTAGAGGCTGTGTTTGCAAATGCCCTGGAGGAGGAAACTGTATCATGTGGTCATATACCCCGTAAGTAATGCTTGGTTTTAAAGTTTGTAATACAACAATTATGTCTTTTGATAAGGTCATTGTAAAGGAATCCCCTAAGGTTTTTCTTTCAGATCGTGGGAGAATCTGACCGCACCCCGTTATTTACACTGGGTGGATCCAACACATGCCCCAGTTCCTTAGGTTTTGCAAGGAGGCCCTGCCCTTTGCAGGGCTTCTTTTGTCTCTCCAGATGGCAGAATCAAAAGGAAAGTTAAGTGCCCAAATGCACTTGAGAGTTTCCCCTTCCCAGTATCCCTCATGGAGGGAAGGAAAGTCCACAGCCTGTGTAGTGGGTTTTGAGAAACCTCTCTGTCTGGGCTGCTGAGTAAGGCTTACTCTGTCCAGTTTACTGTGGAAGTTTGCTGCACTGCCCACAGTGTCGGGGAGAAGGTCTCCTGGATGGGAGTTCCCCTGTGGCTCCAGGAGTCACTCCAGCCACCTCCTACTTAGGGCAATCTTCCCTCTCCATCTGATTGCAGTTTCCTCCCTTTAAAAGACCTCCTCTTTACCAAGACCAAAGGGGTGGGGCTAGCCCTTCCCCCACCACCTCTCTGACACCATCCTCATCAGTGGGGTCTATACACCCTATCATAATCATCTTGGAGTATAGGTGTTTGTTTTTTTAAAATGGGCTGGTTGTCCTGGTGCACATGAGACAGTATGGTCCTTCATCTACATTGCATATTATATAGGAGGCACAGAATGACAGTTGAAAATGTTCTCATGTTCAGTCACTAACTCCTCTACCCTTCCTTTTGACGTGGCTATTAGACCATGGTTTTGAAAAACCAATTAAATTCAGGAGTGTTTTCTGACTTGTACATGTGATATTTTTCCTTTGTTTTTTCTCTCTAGTTTTTGGCTCCTTATTCCACATTTGACCCGATAACAATTGCTTTGCAGATTAGTTTTGGAGTTCAGGTTGGAACTCAAGAATGGCAAGTAATTATGGGCCCTGATCCCCTTATAGTGGAACAAAGCACATTGCAGTAGTGGTTCTCCTTGAAGTGATTGCACACATATAGTTCTATTGTAGGTGTATGTGACCAGTGCACAAGAGTTGAAGATTTTTGCTATAATTACCGTTGGGGTTGTACATGTGCACTGTGTCCTTGTGCTCACAGCTGTAGGTTATAAAGGACAGGGCTGCTCCTACTCCCTCTCTGTTCCGTCTCACTGACTGTGATGGAATTGGAGCTCCCTGTGTTCCTTAAAGGTTTGCTTCTTTCAGCTCTCTTTCTCACCTATAGGTACTTGCAAATAGTTAGGCAGTCTCTAATGTAAATAGATTAAGTGTTTGTTAAATGTTAGCTCTCCCTTGAGTGATTGCACATGTGGGTTCCACTCTTGGTGTGTGCGCATTCTGCACAAAGTCACTAGAATTTTTTCCCCTCAGTGGTATCCATCAGGGTAGCTTGAGTGCCTTCTGCTGCTGCGCACCGCTGGCATAGGTATAAAGGGCCCACCCAACCCTGAGCCACCTGAGTCCCTTCTTACCACCTGGGATGGTCTCTGGAAATTCTCTTTTTTCATTTGAAAGTTCTCCCAGTGGACTGTGTTCTCTTGTATTGTAAATAATTAGTGTTATTAAGGTTATTAGTGTTTAATTAGTTAGATTTTTTTTACCATCTCAGGATTTCACTCAAATCCCAGTACTGAGGGATGCCTTGGTTACTCAGCTTCAAGCCCAGTGTTTCCTGCTATAAGGCTATGCCCATGAGCGAGCTGCACTCAAGTTGCTTGAAGTGCCTTCAGAAAGCTCATATTGCAGAGTGTTGCCAAATTTGCAGAGACTTTAAACCTCACATGAAGAAAGATGGTGAAGCCAGGCTAAAGTTTGTACTCATGGAGGCATCTGTGACATCTCCATCTGAGCCAGGTTAGTCAGACTTGGCACTGAGTGCCTCAGTGTAATTAAGGAGTGTGTCTCCTACCATGCCTGCGTCCCGACACTGCTCACCATCCCCAGGGTGTAAGAAGAGGCATAAGAAGCAGACTGCCAAAAGGGGGAAATCCCTGGCACCAAAGTATAGGCAGGGGGATAAGAGTAGACTGTGGTCCAAGCCCAAGCACTCTTCTGCTTTGGTACTGCAGAATAAGACATTGTTGACTCCAGCTCCTAGGCAGTTCCATTGAGTCCGGAGAAGGAAGGAGCTCCTTCTACATCTGCGGCACCACAATGACACTGTCTCAAAACCGACCATTCTGGAGGCATTTGTGGCTGCCAGGAACATCCCAACCCTGTTGGTGCCGTTATCGCCAGAAGTACAAGAGTCGACATTGTTGGTACCAGCAAACACAGGAAAACGGACAGCATCGCTACTGCACGTGGAATTGTGCCAACCTCATGTACTCCTGACTGCTCGTCCTTCAGTACTGGTGATTTATCTTGCCTGTCAGGCTTTCTTACCTCATATTGGGGAGAAACCTGTTTGTCCTTATAGACAACATCATAGTGATGTTTTACTGCAAAAGGCATGGAGGAGCTCGATCATCCCTCCTGTGCCAGGAAACAGTTCACCTATGGGTATTTTGCATTGCTCATTCAATCAACCTCAAGATCTCTTACCTTCCAGGGGTGCATAACAAGCTAGTAGATTTCATGAGCAGGTCTGTCTGCAGTCACCACAAATGGTCTCTTCACCTGGATGTAGCCATGTGCATTTTCCAGCAATGGGGGACACCACAAATAGACCAAATACAACAGAAAATGTCACCAGTTCTTCTCTCTACAAAGTCATAGCCCAGGTTCCATCACAGATGCCTTCCTGCTATTCAGGATGAGAAAACTTTACTATGTTTTTCCCCCAATCCCATTCCTACTCAGAGTGCTATTAAAGATCAAGCAGGCCCACACCTGGTTTATATTAATATCCCCAGCATGGCCCTGCCCAACACTGGTTCTCCACTCTACTGGAGCTATCAGTGGCAACTCCAATCTCACTCCTGTTGCACACAGATTTAATCTCTCAGGACCACGGTTAGTTGCTCCACCTGAACCTTCAATTTCTTCATGTAATGGCCTGGAGGCTCCATGGTTATATCCCAAAGAGCAGGCTTGGTCAGACAAGTTTGCCAGGTCTTACTAGGTAGCAGAAAGCCCTTCACCAGGGCCAACACCTTTCAAAATAAAAGCGGTTCTCTATCTGGGCATGTCAAACTGGGGTCTCAGTGATGCACTCTTCCACCCAACAAATACTCAAGTATCTGCTGCACCTGAAACAGCAAGCCTTAACAATTTCCACTTTCACGTGGCAGCAATATCAGCTTTCATAACTGTGGTTCTCAGAATGTGTAGAATATGTTGTAATGGGATCCCCGGGGTGCAACTACTGTGCCCCCTTAACTCTCAGCCTGGGCTGTCTCTCAAAATGCTTTGCTAGTGACAAACAGCAAATTCCACCAGGAGCTTTTACCACTCAGCACAACAGCAGATGGAGCCCCACACCCAGCCAAATTGCATGAAGGCACCCAAAGCGCCTCATGAATCACACAGAGAAAGGCACCAGCTAATTCCCCACAGTTCCCCAGCCTAGGATCCCAGAGCTGTACCGTCTTGCCCTGGTCAGAAGCCTGACCAGTGTAAGTTTATTACCCAGTCCCCCCTCCCTCAATATGGAGAGGACATGCACCAGCTTTTGTACAATGAACAGAGATTTCCCAAGCACTTCAAGCAAACACCCCGTTTTAGGTAAAATATAAAACAGGTTTATTAACTACAGAAAAATAGATTTTAAGTGGTTATAAGTGGTAGGTATATAAGGAGAGAGATGTTTACCAAAGAAAATAAAAATAAGTACCCACTCTATATTCTATAAACTAAACAGGATTTGACTCAAGAAATTTACTTACCCCACTGGATGTTACAGTCCTTAATGCACAGACTTCCCTCCTGAAGTGTGGACCCCTCTCCTTAGATGACCTTCGTCTTCTTGGCATCCCAGTTTCTTCCAGAGTAGGTGGAATAGGAAAAAGGCCCCATCATGTTGCACTGTTCCTTATTTTATATCCTTGTCCCATGTGCCTGGCAGACACTAGCCAAGGCATGTCCTGGTGGGCTTTGCTGAGCCACAGTAAATGATCAGTTCCCATTGTGTGTTGCTTGCATAGTTGAATCATGCATTTGATTAATAGATTGTTGACCCCCACCTGGGCAGGGATCCTTTGCATGCCGCAAGCAAACGTACAGCTTATTTTAGTAACAACCATATGGAATAATCTCATAACTTTATACACACTAATGAGACACATATTTGGACAGAAGAACCAGTTTCAGCAGATCATGGCCTTTGATATGATACTTTACATGGCATGCTTTGTATGAAATATCACAACCATATATGAATGGTGAATACGGGGGTCAGAGGGTGTCATTCTGAGGCACAGTGTGTCACACATTTCCATTCCACAACCCGCTTACACCTCTGCTTTGAGGTTTCCAGAGAGAAGGAACTGAGGGAGCTCTGTATCGGCAGGGCCCTCTATACCAATGCCAATGGTGCCTGGCTGCAGAGTATGCTCAATCCACCCTCAGAGGTACCACTGAGGGGAAAAAATTTCCATTGACTGTGTGCGGGATATGCATACACCAAGAGTGGAATGGACATGTGCAACACATCTCGAAGAACAATAGTTATTAAAAGTTAGTAAATGTTTTTCCTTTTAAACAGACCCCTTTTCCTTGTTTTTCTGGAGTCAACTGTGCTAAAAACAATACAGAAGTCTCCAGGTTTTAAATAGTGTTTCTCCTGCTAGGCCATTTAGCCTTTTATTGTATTTAATTTTAATTATACTACAGTGGGTTTGGCTCTAGCAGCTATAGTCTCGAGTTGAACAGAGTTATCTCTGTTTGTTCTGGATCTACAGCTCATAGGAACACATGAAACCATAGGCAAGTAACACATACAATCACAAGAACAAGGTCCACTATCTTTTAGCAGTTTTATTAATGTTCCTGTGACAGGTTCAGTCACAGAGATCCCCTTGGGACAGTCACCTTATGTGCTGAAATTACCTCTGAGCCTGTTTTCCCTGCCAGCTTGGGACTCCAGAACCCAGCCTTGTTGAGCCAAACATGCTAGCCTGCTGCAACACACACCCAAGGTCTGGTCTATGCCCCCAAAGCTGCAGCTTAAACTGAAAACAGCTTAGCAGGTTACCTGTCTCCAGCACCCAGACACCCAGTTCCCAATGGGATCCAAACCTCAAATAAATCCGTTTTACTCTGTATAAAGCTTATAAAGGGTAAATCCATAAATTGCCCACCCTCTGTATCACAGATAGAGAGATATGCACAGCTGTTTGCTCCCCCAGGTATTAATCACTGTGGGTTTATTAATAAACAAAAGTGATCTTATTAAGTATAAAACGTAGGCTTTAAGTGGTTTCAAGTAATAACAGACAGAACAAGGTAAGTCACCAAGTAAAATAAAGCAAAAACACTCAAGTCTAAGCCTAATACATTAAGAAACTGATTACAGGTAATATCTCACCCTCAGAGATGTTCCAATAAGCTTCTTTCACAGACTAGACTCCGTCCTAGTCTGGGCCCAATCCTTTTCCTGGTACAGTCCTTGTTAGTTCCAGAAGATATCTCAGCTGGTAAGCAGGGGTTTTCTCATGGAGGGCAGCCCCTTTTGTTCAGCTCCACCCCCTTTTATAGCTTTGGCACAAGGCAGGAATCTTTTGTCTGTGCTTTTCCCCACCCCCACCTCATTGATGGAAAAGTACAGGGACTAAGATGGATTCCAACATTATGTGAAATGGTCACATGTCACTGTACGACCCCTAGCCTCCATTCTTCCTGGGCTGGCCCACATGTACACAGGAAGGCTTTCAAGTAACTAAGGCCATTTACAACTGATTGTTTCTGGAGCACCCTTAATGGCCTCCACTTAATATGTTTACATCTGTGATACAAGTTTGTATCTTATTCGCCTAACTCCAGATATAGCAATAATACATGCAAACAAATAGGATGAACACACTTAGTAGATTACAAGCTTTCTAATGACAACATAAAAGGGGTATATAGCGTAAAGCATATTCCAGTTATGTCATATTTATAAGCATATTTCCATAAAGCATAGGGAGTGCAACATCACCGTTACTAACAAAGTTATAAATGTCACAGCATTTACAATTCCTAATATATCCATGTACCAGTTATAACTACAGACATACTCATATCCTCTTAGATGGTGTTAGTGTCTGTTGAACCTCTCATGGATTGATCATCAACAGGGCCGGCTCCAGGCACCAGCGCAGGAAGCTGGTGCTTGGGGCAGCCCATGGAAAAGGGCGGCAAGTCTGGGTCTTTGGCAGCAATTCAGCGGCAGGTCCCACAGTTCCCCTCGGAGGGAAGAGCTGGCCGCCGAATTGCTGCCGAAGAATGAAGCAGTGTGGTAGAGCTGCCACCGAAGTGCCGCCAATCGCGGCTTTATCTTTTTTTTTTTCCTTCGCCGCTTGGGGTGGCAAAAAAGCTGGAGCTGGCCGTAATCATCAATATGGGGATGGTTCCTGCTGGAGGTTTTCTATAGGAAGCTCCATTTTCCGGCTATGGGTACCTTCTTTTATAATGTGATTCTATCTATACCTACACTGTGCGCATGTACACAAAAGTGTCAGCCCTCTCTTTCTTATTGGTTTGTGTACCCTAGAAACATAAGGAATCCAGAATTCTATAGGCTGTGTAGGTTCTCATTAACATTGACGTACCACCTTTATCCTGTGCTTAAGATACATGTTGAAGACAATTATTTGCTATTACACCATTTTATCATTTAAAATTTAATCTTCCAGCTAGACTTTCACAGTATTACCAATTGGTACCTCTTTTCCCGTAATCGTAGAGCATCGGGTTATTTCTTGGTCATTTACTTATGTCAGCATTTCTTGTCTCCAAGGCCTAAGATAGCTAAACTACAATCTTGCAGGCCTCAGCCTAGAGGGTCTTGCATTTCAGCCTGTATTACTTGTATTTAATACATGGTTCCTCTAAATACTGATAAATCTTCTACTTCTATAATCCTACAAATTAACTCTAATTAACATACAATGTTATATATATATGATATAACAGGTTGATTAATCATAACATCACACAATAAATGAATAATAACCTAAAATCACTGGCTACAGCCTGATGACTTCTATTTCATGTTGTGTTTTTTGTTTGGGAAAGAGACATTAAAAACAAATGCAGCATGCTTCTCTTGGCTCTTAGGGTCTTGTAGTTAAAGCCGTAGTACATTGTTGGCTATGCCATTTTCTTTATTGTTTGGGGAATCAGCTGGATGTGGCTATTACTGACTAAAACACAACAGTTTTATCAACCCTGTGCAGAGCATGAAGCGCTGTCTTCATAATTCAGGGCTAACTTCTCCATCAGGTGGTTTCCTTAAAAAACAAAACTCCGTCCAAGTTCTTCTCCAAGTCTATGCTGTATATTGCCACTTATGGGATACTCAGACTAGTATAGCCTGAATGGTGGAACTCTAGCTAACAGGCCACATTGGATTGCTCATGTGCCTCTATTGCCCATCCCCTTAGTGAACATCAAACTTTCCATGGTAAGGGTATAAAAGGGGTGTGGCACTGCAGCAGCTTCAGTTCCTTTCAGTCACCACCAGATGACAGATTAGGAACCACTCTGGATACTTTCAGATCTGTATTTTTTTAGTGGCTCATTTAGGTAAGTGTTTTGTTTTAGTATAGTTGTATAATTTGAATTTTTATACATTTCATTGATACTGGCATGGCAGAACGGAAGACCAAGAAGCCAGGTTTTAGAATCATAGAACCATAGAACTGTAGGGTTAAAAGGGACCACAAGGATCATCTAATCTAACCTCCTGCCAAGATGCAGGATTTTTTGTGTCTAAAAACCATCCAAGACAGATGGTTGTCCAGACTCTTTTTGAAAACGTCCAGTGAAAGAGCTTCCTTGGCAGACCGAGATGGATTTGCTGTAACTTTTCCTTTCACTATTCTAACCTAAGGACTTCCTATGCTGTGTTACAGACATAGAATCATAGAGTCATGGAAAATTAGGGTTGGAAGAGATGTCAGGAGGTCATCTAGTCCAAGCCCGTGCTCAAAGCAGGACCAACACCAACTAAATCACCCCAGCCAGGGTTTTGTCAAGCCAGGCCTTAAAAACCTCTAAGGAATGAGATTCCACTACCTCCCTAGGTAACCCATTCCTGTGCTTCACCACTCTCCTAGTTAAATAGTGTTTCCTAATACCGAACCTAGACCTCGCCCACTGCAACTTAAGACCATTGCTCCTTGTTCTGTCATCTGCCACCACTGAGAACAACCTAGCTCCATCCTCTTTGGAACCCTCCTTCAGGTAGTTGAAGGCTGCTATCAAATCCTCCCTCACTCGTCTCTTCTGCAGACTAAACAAACCCAGTTCCTTCAGCCTCTCCTCGTACGTCATGTGCCCCAGGCCCCTGATCATTTTCATTGCCCTCCACTGGACTCTCCAATTTGTCCACATCCTTCCTGCAGTGGGGGGACCAAAACTGGACACAATACTCCAGATGTGGCCTCACCAGTGCCAAACAGAATGGAATAATCACTTCCCTCGATCTGCAGGCAATGCTCCTACTAATGCAGCCCAATATGCCACTAGCCTTCTTGGCAACAAGGTCACACTGCTGACTCATATCCAGCTTCTCATCCATTGTAATCCCCAGGTCCTTTTCTGCAGAACCGCTGCTTAGCCAGTCAGTCCCTAGCCTGTAGTGGTGCATGGGATTCTTCCGTCCTAAATGCAGGACTCTGCACTTGTCCTTGTTGAACCTCATCAGATTTCTTTTGGCCCAATCCTCCAATTTGTCTAGATCATGCTGGGCCCTATCCCTATCCTCCAGCGTATCTACCTCTCCCCAGCTTAGTATCATCCCCCAGGGTGCAATCCATCCCATCATCCAGATTATTAATAAAGATGTTGAACAAAACCGGCCCCAGGACCGACCCATGGGGTACTCCACTTAATATCGGCTGCCAACTAGACATCAAGCTGTTGATCACTACCCGATGAGCCCGACAATCTAGCTAGCTTTCTATCCACCATTCATCCAATCCACTCTTTTTTAACTTGCTGGAAAGAATACTGTGGGAAACTGTATCAAAAGCTTTTTGCTAAAGTCAAGATATATCATGTCCGTTGCTTTCCCCATCTCCACAGAGCCAGTTATGTCATCATGGAAGGCAATCAGGTTGGTCAGGCATGACTTTCCCTTTGTGAATCCATGTTGACTATTCCTGATCACCTTCCTCTCCTCCAAGTGCTTCAAAATGGTTTCCTTGAGGACCTGCTCCATTATTTTTCCAGGGACTGAGGTGAGGCTGAGCGGTCTGTAGTTCTCCGGGTTCTCCTTCTTCCCTTTTTTAAACATGGGCACTATATTTGCCTTTATCCAATTGTCTGGGACCTCCCCCAATTGCCACGAGTTTTCAAAGATAATGGCCAATGGCTCTGCAATCACATCGGCCAATTCCCTCCGCACCCTCGGATGCATTAGATCCGGACCCATGGACTTGTGCATGTGTAGCTTTTCTAAATAGTGCTTAACCTGTTCTTTCACCACTGAGGGCTACTCACCTCCTCCCCATACTGTGTTGCCCAGTGCAGCAGTCGACCTTGTCTGTGAAGACCGAGACAAAAAAAGCATTGAGTACTTCAGCTTTTTTCACATTATCTGCCACTATGTTGCCTCCCCCATTCAGTAAGGGTCCCACACTTTCCCTGACTTGTAGCTAACATATCTGTAGAAACCCTTCTTGTTACCCTTCACGTCCGTTGCTAGCTGCAACTCCAGTTGTGTTTTGGCCTTACTGATTACACCCCTGCATGCTTGAGCAATATTTGTATACTCCTCCCTAGACATCTGTCCAAGTTTCCACTTCTTGTAAGCTTCCTTTTTGTGTTTAAGCTCACTGAAGATTTCACTGTTAAGCCAAGCTGGTCGCCTGCCATATTTGTTATTCTTTCTGAACATCAAGATGGTTTGTTCTTGCACCCTCAATAAAGCTTCTTTAAAATACAGCCAGCTTTCCTGGACTCCATTCCCCCTCCTATTAGCCTCCCAGGGGATCCTTCCTATCAGTTTCTTAAGGGAGTCAAAGTCGGCTTTTCTGAAGTCCAGGGTCCGTATTTTGCTACTCTCCTTTCTTCCTTTTGTGAGGATTCTGAACTCAACCATCTCATGGTCACTGCTGCCCACTTCTACTTCCCCTTCCAGTTCTTCCCTGTTTGTAACATCTAATAAATCTTTCTGTTTTTACAATGATGACTGTGAGTCACTCCAGATTAAGTAGCAGATACAGTGCTCCCTTTGGATGTATCAGTCTTGTCCAGGTGTCCAGTTCAGATGGACTCGCTGAGAGGAGCCCACGGAGTGAAGCAGTGAAGGCTCTGAGGTTCGGTCCGAGGAGGTTGTGAAGCCAAGGGGCTTACCTCAGTGAGAGAGTGTGACCCTAAGGGGGTTAACACAGTGAGGGGTCCTCCCAAGGACTGTTACAGAGGCATTCGAAAGCATTGGACCTCTGGATCCATTGGAGAGGAAACTGTCAGGGTTCACCTTGGATGTGCAGCTGGATAGGCATGTGCAAATTGGAAGGCCCTCAGTGGGGTTCCAGGTGAATCTCAGTGAGGACTAGAGTATGGGGAAATTCTCATCTTTCAAGGATCAGGATAGTTCCCCTCACCATGGCTGGACCAGATTTTTTCCCGATGCTCTTCGTATTAGGCAGCAGGGTACCACTTTTCTCCTCTCTTCATTCAAATAGCTGATCATCAGTGCAGATGGCAAGGTCCACAAGGGCACCTAGGCCCATAGGTATCTCTACATGGGCCAATTCGTCTTTGATTTCTTCCTGAAAGCCCAACTGCAGTTGGTACAGCTGTGCTGTTTCATTCCACTCTGTATCCACTGTGAGGCAATGGAAATGTGCCACATAGGAGGCTGCTGTGCCTTGCCCCTGCTGGAGTGTCCTTAGTGGTTTGAACTCAGTACAAGTCATCAAAGATGGTTGATATTGACTGGAGAATGGCATCCCAGTTTGACAGTACTGGGCTATGGCCTTCGAGCAGATGGGAGGCCCAGTTTAACACATCTCCTGTCAGGATCAGCTTGTATTACCAAGACCAGACTGATTACCAGGATCAGCTTGTATTGGTCATAGGGATTGATTTATTAATTATTATTATTGTTGTTTTATTATTAAATGCCAAAAAAAAAACCCTGCATTAATATAGAGAAAAGGTTGCCTGGTGTTAGCTCCTGCCCTTCCAGAATATTGAGGTCAGCAAAACTCAAACTTCTGAAAACCAGCAGATGCAGAGTTATGGTCATAGCCCACACAAGCATAACTGTGTTCCCCAGGACCTGGCAATAGCCACTGAGAATTATCCACATTTACTCCAGCAAAAAGCGACAAACAGTCTATAAGGTGCCACGGGACTCTTTGTCGCTTTTTACAGATCCAGACTAACACGGCTACCCCTCTGATAATTTACTCAGTGGCATTCACTGTGTTAGGTGTTTGATACATCCAAAGGGAGCACAGTATTGAATGGTGGAGGAATAAATTGGAGCAGCTTGGAAGAGCTGTGATTGTGATATATGGAGATTTGGTTGTGAGGTGAGTTATGAGAGCAGTCTGTGGATTTAAATAGTGTTAGGGAAAATAGTGTTAGGGTGTAGGTGTGCAGGTGTGAAGACGCTGTAAAATAACAGTATGAAGTGGTTGTTAAATTTTACAAGTATGGTATTGGTTGGGGGAGTAGGATCAGTATATGAGTATAGAGGAAGTGCAGGTACCACCTCTCCATTACAGTGAAAATGTAGAATGGGAGTATGTGTTATGAGCATATTGGGGTCTCACTCAACAGTGTTGAGGTTGCATGAGCTTTTTCCTGGTTCCCTGGAAAAAGTGATCCTGGAAACTACTCCATATTTCCTGGTTTTAAGAAGTCTGAATTCTGCCATTTCTGGAAGAGTGCAGGCTATCATCTGGCAGCCTTAAATCTGGATTAACTTTTTTTTTGTCATTTAATTTATTAGTTTTTAAAACTGAAGGTAAATATTTATTAGTGGGAGTTAGTGGAGTCTTAGATAGTTGTGGTGCTCACTTAGGTTTTCAGTTGATATGCTACTGGGGCTAGCCTAGGTAGTATAATAATAATATAATAAAAAAATTAACTTTTCTATAGTGCTTTTTCATCAGTGGGTCTCAATTTGACATAATTATCTTTATTTTACTCATGGGAAACTGAGGCATGGAGAGGCAATAGAAGACTAGTGTGTCGCCTCTTACATTCCCTAACCCACCATTCTCTGCACCATGTAGCCCCCTTGCCAACACTTAGCTCCCCTTCTTCTTCCCATCCCAATAAGCCATTAGTTTGCACTGTAGAAGCCATTAGCATATAAGAAGCTGTTCCCTGCTGTCTCCTGCCCTATGCTGCTGTGTACACACACTGTAGGCCAGGGGTTCTCAAACTGGAGGTTGGGACCCCTCAGGGGGTCATGAGGTTATTACATGGGGGGTTGTGAGCTGTCAGCCTCCACCCAAACCCCGCTTTGCCTCCAGTATTTATAATGGTGTTAAATATATAAAAAAGTGTTTTTAATTTTTAAGGGGGGGTCACACTCAGAGGCTTGCTATGTGAAAGGGGTTACCAGTATAAAAGTTTGAGAACCACTGCTGTAGTCAGCAGCTTACTCAAGGGTCGCAAGTAACTTGAGGTGTATGCTGAGTTGGGCCCTTTCTGCCTCCTACCTGCCTCCAGCTGAGACTTCTGCCCTGGCTTCAGCCAGGCTTCCCCAACCATGCCCCAGGTTGACCTACTCTACCCCTCCTCCAACCAGGCCTCTCCCTGACATACCCTGCCCTATGTGGGCTACCGGGATATGTCCAAACAGAATGCCCCCTTATGGAGTGTGAGCATGCCCAGGTGTGGACCGTGGAGAGCAGAACAAAGACTCATTACAATAATGGTCCCTGTATAGATCAATGAGACAAGTATACAGGATCTGTTGGACTTTCTACTAGGGCTAAGGCAGCTTCCATGGCTTTTTTGAAACACGTTCCTTTTGTGGAAATTTGTAGAGCAGCAACCTGGACTTAAGTGCATACTTTTACTAAGCACTACTCGTTAGACTTAGAGTCTGTAGGATTCTGTATCCCACCATCTTGTATTAGAGTTACTGCTTGTTAGTCTATCCCATCAGTGGGAGTATGCAGAGCCCCACAACGAAATAATAATGAAGATAACTTACATGTAACTAGAACAGGAGTACTTGTGGCACCTTAGAGACTAACAAATTTATTTGAGCATAAGCTTTCGTGGGCTACATCCCACTTCTTCGGATGTAGCCCACGAAAGCTTATGCTCAAATAAATTTGTTAGTCTCTAAGATGCCACAAGTACTCCTGTTCTTTTTGCGGATACAGACTAATACGTCTGAAACCTTACATGTAACTGAAGTTCTTTGAGATTGACTCTGCATATGGACACTCCCCGCCCATCTCTACCCACTTCCTTGGAATCCTGCTTACCAAGGGACCTGGGCTGGCAGGGGGTGAGGAACTGAGGTGGCTGGAGAGCCACACTCTTTTATACACTTGCCAAGGAATGTTAAATGTCTGCTAAGAAGGTGTGTGAGTTCTCCAATGGGCATTGCTAGCTTGCATTTCACTGGTCATAGCATCCCATGAGTGTGAATATGTAGAGTCCATATTGAAGAACTCTGATTACAGGTAAGTAACCTTCATTTTTCTAACATATCCTTTCATAAGCCCTTTCTAGGACACAGGCCCTCCCAGTTCTCCAAAATTATGATGTCTGGTTCTTTCTGACTGTTCTTCTCCCTCTTGGCTCCTGCTGGGAGAGAGGATAGTCCTTTCAAAACAGCTTGGTCTCTCAGCATGTTAGAAACAGGATGTGGCAGAAAAAAATTCTCTCCTGGGAATTTTTTCTGTGGACAAAGTCCAAAACCGCACATTACGCACACTTCAATTACTGGCTAACCTAAGATGAAGTTATAGTTTTGGGAAACTTTGACTGGAGAAAAAGGGAGAGGAGTCAGTGACAGAGTGAAAATTCTCAGCTGCTACTGGTGGGCCCTAAATTGATTTTCATATATGTTAAGACTGCCAGTCTGGTCTGTACTAATGGAATCATTCTGCAGGAAAGAATTACCCAGGTAAGGAATTTTTTTAAACTGTGATTCATTATAAAATCAAAAGTATTTTAATTCATTTCAATTTTAACTTGTTGACTAGAGAATATTCCATTGAAAACGTAATACAAGGTTGATTTGATGCTACAGTATATACATTTTTAATGATCAGTGTTATTCCTGAGTCAAGCATAGTCTGATTTTATACCTAAGTGCATAGTCAGTTTGTCTCCATTCTGTGTTGTATATTAGAGAAGTTCATTTAATTTTAAACAGATCTCCAAATCTCAAGCAGTTAAAAATTAGGAAAATGCCACATTTAAGATTCCCATTACACCTTTTTGCATCCATCACGTGTGCTGAATGAGACAATTAGTTCCACTCTCAATTGTTTGACTTTGTATAACTTCAATTTCCAGCCACTGGATTTTGATATACCAACAGATTCAAGTGCTCTCTAGTATTAAATATTTTCTCCCTGTCCAGGACGATAATATGCAAAGAGTTCAGTAACTGCTCCAGAGCAGACTATTTCAACATGATAAGAAAACCAGGAAAAACTTGCCTTCTTAACATACCAGAAAAGAAAATATTTGGAACACAGATGTGTGGTAATGGTGTAATAGAAGATAGGGAGGAATGTGACTGTGGTATGGATGAGGTTAGTAATTAAATACTTTACTTTCATGCATATTTTACAGAAACATTATTATGTTTGTTTTATCCAACTTCAGAACTGCTCCATGAAACATATGGTTTTATGATGGAAGTGCTGTTCATGGTTCCATAGTTAAGACTGAATTAAGTTTTGTACTTAAAACAGGGATTCAACTATTTTGTTATGTATAAAAAACACATCTTATGCACATCAAAATTACAGCTTTGAGTATAAAGTGAATTACTCTTTGTGTACACAATGAATTTTAAGAGGATGTTTTAAAAAAAATACAGGAATATATTTCCCACTTTTGTTTAATTAATCCATAAACTCAGGGGTGATAGCCTATGACTGGAGAATTGCTAACATAGTACCTATTTTTAAGAAAGGGGGAAAAGTGATCCAGGAAACTACAGGCCTGTTAGTATGAACTCAGTTGTATGCAAGGTCTTGGAACAAATTTTTATAGTGAAAGTAGTTAAGTGTATAGAGGTAAACAGTAATTGGGATAAAATACAACATGGTTTTATAAAAGGTAGATCATGCCAGAGCAACCTGACCTCTTTCTTTGTGAAGGTTACTGATTATTTTAGAGAAAGAAAGTGCAGTAGATCTAATCTACTTGGATTTCAGTAAGGCATTTGATAGAGTTACACATGGGAAATTATTAGCTAAATTGGAGAAAATGGGGATTAATATGAGAACTGAAGGGTGGATAAGGAACTGGTTAAAGGGAAGACTGCAACGAATTATACTGAAAGGTGAATTGTCAGAGGTTACTTTGGAGCTCCTCACCAATCTGATTTAACATTTTTATGAATAACCTTGTGTTGCCTGATTTTAGGAGGTTAATATTATTAATTTGGATAGTATGGATTATAGGCTTGCCAATTAATCCAATCAAAAGATGATAAGATTCTTGTCCCCAGAATCAGGCTACACAGAGTTTGCAAGGACCCTCGGGATGTATGACAGGATGCTCACACTGAGACAAATATAGCCTTATAGACTTTTATTCAGATAAATGGAATAATAATCAACTACTAATCAAATGGTAAAATAATCAGAGTTACAAATGCAATAATATTGTACAAGAGATGCATGTGATCCTATATACTATAAAGCTTTTGATTAATATACTCACATCCTTCCTTGATAACCTGGTGGTAAGAGACAAAGGACCAGCCTCGCCTTTGGAATGCCAAGAGAGTTCAGATCCAGGTTCCTCAATTCTTGAGTGGGAAGTGCAGAGTTTAGGAGAAGCTTAAGAGCTATCCAAGCTAACTTAGAGTTTTACTTAACCTAACTGACTTAAAACTTGCAATTAAGAACTAATAGACTAATAAACTTAGAAGCTTTGAAACTTAGAAGCTTTGGAACTCAGAAGTTTAGACGCTTCCTTGGCATGGTGGGTCACCCCTCTTATAGAGCTTGAGCACTCAGGCCCTCCTTCTATATCCAAACTTGGTTTCCTCACCCACATAATGTTAGGGTACACTTACTCCGTAGGCTGGTATGTTTGTATGTATTGATGACATATACATACATATTAATGACATTAGATCATTCTCACATCTGTTATTTTTGTCCTGTCTGGTTATTTCGATTCTTTCCTTGTGGTATACCTGTTAAATTTAAAGGAGTATGAACTTAGGAAGCCCTCTATGCCAACCTCCTTCCACGCATCCTTTATCTATCTATGTTAAAGGTCACGGCCATATATGGACCTTATGCTTTAACTCATCACGACCTATCTAGGTAAAAGGTCCCGAACATATGTATGCTAACTTTGCTATCTGGGTGAAAGGTCCCAGACACATGTAGCTAACTTTGCCTTACATCAACATATAGGATGTGGCTTGTAGGTCTCTTGTGTTACAGCCAAAATACTTTAATATAACCTATTATAGCCTATTATAATAAACCAAATAATCAAACCCATCAGAAGCTAAGAAACCTATAAGAAAATATATGTAGGCAAACAAGCAGGGTAGCCCTATAGGCTACACTTGGCACAAAAAGTGGGAGTGTGCTAATAAAATTTGCAGATAACACAAAGTTAGGAGGTATTGCCGATATGGAGGAGGACCAGAATATCATACAAGAAGATCTGGATGACTTTGTAAATGGAGTAATAGAAATGAGATGGAATTTAATAGTGCAAAGGGCAAGGTCATACACTTGAGAACTAACAACAAGAATTTTTGTTATAAGCTGCGGACTTATCAGCTGGAAGCAACAGAGGAGGCGAAAGTCTTGGGTGTATTGGTTGAACATCAGATAACTATGAGCTGCCAATGTGATGCATCCATGAAAAAGGCTAATGTGATCCTACGATGCATCAGGCGAGGTATTTCCAGTAGCGGTAGCGAAGTGTTAGTACAATTATACAAGGCACTGGTAAGACCTCATCTGGAATATTGTGTGCAATTCTGGTCTCCCATGTATAAGAAAGATGAATTCAAACAGGATCAGGTGCAGAGAAGGTATACTACAATGATCAGAGGAATGTAAAACCGACCTTACGAGAGGAGACTCAAAAAGCTTGGCTTGTTTATCCTAACCAAGAGAAGGCTGAAGGGAGAGATGATTGCTCTCTATAAATACATCAGAGGGATAAATATCAGGGAAATAAGTTATTTAATTTAAGATACAATGTGGACACAAGAACAAATGGATATAAATAGAAGAACAGGAGTACTTGTGGCACCTTAGAGACTAACAAATTTATTAGAGCATAAGCTTTCGTGGACTACAGCCCATTTCTTCGGATGCATATAGAATGGAACATATATTGAGGAGATATATATACACACATACAGAGAGCATAAACAGGTGGGAGTTTGCTCTCTGTATGTGTGTATATATATCTCCTCAATATATGTTCCATTCTATATGCATCCGAAGAAGTGGGCTGTAGTCCACGAAAGCTTATGCTCTAATAAATTTGTTAGTCTCTAAGGTGCCACAAGTACTCCTGTTCTTCTTTTTGCGGATACAGACTAACACGGCTGCTACTCTGAAATGGATATAAATGTTCATCAACAAGTTTATGCTTGAAATGAGATAGTGGTTTCTAACCATCAGTGGAGTGAAGTTCTGAAACAAAATTTCCAGGGGAGCAGTGGGGACAAAAAACCTAACTAGCTTGATATCTTTATGGAGGGGATGGTATGAGGAGTCTGCCTACAATGGAATGTAGCCAGTCTGCAACTGCCAGTGGCAAATATGCCGAACAGCCCATGATGGAACACTAGATGGGGATGGATCTGAGTTACTACAGATAATTCTTTCCCAGGTGTCTGGCTGCTTGGTCTTGCTGAAATTCTGAGCATCCAAATGACTGCCATATTTGTGTTCAGGAAGGAATTTCCCCCCAAGTCAGATTGGCAGAGATGTGTGGGGAGGGAGATGCTTGCCTTCCTCTGCAGCATGGGACATGGGTCACTTGCAGGCTTAAACTAGCGTAAATGGTGGATTCTCTGTAATTTGAAGTCTTTAAATCATGATTTGAGGACTTCAGTAACTCAGCCAGAGGTTATGGGTCTATTACAAGAGTGAGTGAGTGAGGATCTATAGCAGGATGATCATGATGGTCCTTTTTGGCTTTAAAGTCTATGCGTCTGAGTCTAATACTGACCATAAGTCCTACAGCATCCATTCAAATCAACAGAAGTAATGTATAATGAGGCATCTCTTTGTGTGCATTTTTATGTGAATTCTACTGTATATATTATTTGCCTACTAACAGGATCAAACCCTTTGCATACAAACCTAGCCCCTATCCTCGATGGCCACAGAGGGCCCTTTCTCAAGAGGCCTGAGTGCTTCCACTGGTGAAGGGGGGTGCAAGAGATGTGGTTGGTTGTGCAAAGGGTGGCCAAAGCACAAGCCCCCTGCAATGTTTACTTCAGTCATTGGGATGTAGCTTCTGTGGAACAAAGAACTGGAAGTCACTGAGTTCAGTCCCCTGCTATCGCAGGAAACCCCATCATATAATCCTATCAAGCTCCTGCTACTTCTACTGGAAAGATGTTCCAGAACCTCACTCCTCTGATGGTTACTTCTAATTTCCAGTCTGACTTTATTCATGGCCAGTTCATTGTCCTGGGTAGGCTGGCTTCCTGCCTTTTTATGCATCCGCAGAGTGCATGCCACACCTACTTGATCCTAGTGTTTAAAATTGGGTTTCCTAACGTTGTGTTAACGTCAATGCTCAAGTCTTTTACAGAATAGTCAACTCTGGAGAAAGACTGATGGGTTAGGCATGCACACAGGGGCAACTGATAGTTTCTTCTTCTGCTTCTTCCTCTCTACTCCACTAATAGCACCAGACCTGGACCCAGCAGTAGTTGTCAGAAGTACTGGCCCCTTACTTCTGCTGCTAACAAAACTATTATCCTGGCTTCAGCCAAAAGGGATCCACTCTGCACTTGTGAACCTTGAATCTTGTTCCCCTCCCTGCTGATTTGGTTTCTCTGAACCCAATTATACTGCTCCCAACTTCAGCAAACCATGGTGTGCTTGTCCACCCAGGGATCCTTCTGTTTCTGACTGAGATGTTGTTCACACACTCGCATTGCAGTCCATTGCCAGCTCCTTATAAGTACTCTGGATATCATAGCAAAGAGGTTGAATCCTGGTTTTAAGTGCAAAGTAAAACTCAACTTATATTATGAAGTCATTACCAGCACCTCCATAGTAGGCTTATTGTACTAATTTAGATGGCATATATGAGCCCAAAGAGTAAAATTTGTTAACGTAACCCAGAGTAGTGGGGCAGCTACCCCACTCCTGGAGAACAGGGGTTAAACAGCCAAGCTAGGCTGATTGGGGAAGCAGCCACAGCTGGGGCCATGCCCAATCATGGCAAGCACCCCAAATCCATTGAACCTATTATTAAAGATGCAAAAGAAAAGGAAAAGCAGTTCAAGCATTTGCAATGTAAAGTATTAAATAAGGCTTTTATTTTAACAATATCCCTTTTTCCTTTTCCTTAGATAGACAGAGATTTTAAAAGGAAAACCCCTTATTTGACAGGGTTTTAGATGGTGTCAAAGATAATAACTATTCTTCTTGGGGGGAAAGAAAGGAAAGTCAGTTGAGATGGGCTAGAACTGTTGTTTTTGTGTTGTTCTTGAAGTCCGATCCTGAAAAACCAAGACCAACACACAATGGGAGAGATAGAAACTACATCTATTCTTGTCTCTGGTGCTGACTCTTACTTGCAACCTTATTGTTGCAGAAACACAGGCACAGCCCACAGTCTTATCAATCACTCTGAGACGTGACAAACTTGTACCAGCATTTGGCTGTTTAGGGCATTGTTTTTAACTGCCTTTCTGGTCACAGTCTTACAGCTAGATTGCAAAATATACAGTCTCTGCCAGCTAAACCAGGCTTTGATTAAACAGAAGGAAAAAGGAGAGTGTTAGAAAAGAGAAGAAATAAGGTGAGGCAGGAAGAGGACACATAGGGGAAGATTAGGTGTGGGCAAGATGAAGTCTCACATCATAGAATCATAGAATATCAGGGTTGGAAGGGACATCAGGAGGTCATCTAGTCCAACCCCCTGCTCAAAGCAGGACCAATTCCCAACTAAATCATCCCAGCCAGGGCTTTGTGAAACCTGACCTTAAAAACCTCTAAGGAAGGAGATTCCACCACCTCCCTAGGTAACCCGTTCCAGTGCTTCACTACTTTCCTAGTGAAAACGTTTTTCCTAATATCCAACCTAAACCACCCCCACTGCAACTTGAAACCATTACTCCTTGTTCTGTCATCTGGTACACTGAGAACAGTCTAGATCCATCCTCTTTGGAACCCCCTTTCAGGTAGTTGAAAGCAGCTATCAAATCCCCCCTCATTCTTCTCTTCTGCAGACTAAACAATCCCAGTTCCCTCAGCCTCTCCTCATAAGTCATGTGCTCCAGCCCCCTAATCATTTTCGTTGCCCTCCGCTGGACTCTTTCCAATTTTTCCACATCCTTCTTTTAGTGTGTGGCCCAAAACTGGACACAGTACTCCAGATGAGGCCTCACCAATGTCAAATAGAGGGGACCGATCACATCCCTTGATCTGCTGGCAATGCCCCTACTTATACAGCCCAAAATGCTGTTAGCCTTCTTGGCAACAAGGGCACACTGACTCATATGCAGCTTCTCGTCCACTGTAACCCCTAGGTCCTTTTCTGCAGAACTGCTGTCTAGCCATTCGGTCCCTAGTCTGTAGCAGTGCATGGGATTCTTCCATCCAGGACTCTGCACTTGTCCTTGTTGAACCTCATCGGGTTTCTTTTAGCCCAATCCTCTAATTTGTATAGGTCCCTCTATATCATATCCCTATCATCATAGCTGCGGTTCAGGATTAGCCAGAGTATGTGGAGGTAGTAGTGCCCTTCTGTGTTCCTTTCTCTGGCAGGATTTCGTCAGTGGTATCAATAAAACCCCCTGTGTTTAAATGAATTCAGTCTGTCTCTGTCATATATGAAATTGTTTAAGAAAAGATGTAACAGGTCATTGTGACAATATATAAACTTTCACTTACTTTGAGGACCTCTGGTGAACAGCTGACACACATCCTCTCTATCTGGTGGTGTTGCTGCTACCATCCAGTATTCACTCCTTGTTTCTTTTAGACTCAGAGTTAAAAGGGTTTAGTCTTTTCTCCCCAGGAACTGGAAAACCAAGAGATAAACTCTTGCTTGTGGTAATTATTGTATAGCACCACTTCAAGAAGTGGCAATCAGTTGCCTAAATAACTTAGGGCTTGTCTACACTTGAAATGCCAGGGTGGCACAGCTGCAGCACTCCAGTTCTGTCTACACCGTGGAGTTGTCTACATCAGAGGTGAGGTCAGCTTAAATTTGTCACTCGGGTGTGGATTTTTCACACCCTTGAGTGACGTAGCTGGGTCAACCTAACTTTTTAGTGTAGACCAGGTCTTACACCATCATACAGCATGATCTATTAATATGGGAAGCTTCTGGGGCTAGGGACACCAAGCTCAGCTCATTTCAGCCTCTTCAGGTTCCCTTCTCAGAGCTCTACTAATGCTTCTTCACTTAGTCCATTATCCAGGCAAGTCTAGCGTGTGACTGCTCTGTCACAATTCCCAGATCTCCCTCTGTCGAGATCCACTTCCCAACTGTCACCTTGACCAAACCCCCCTGAGGTTCCACCTCCTGTGGTGATATCGCCACTGGTGTTGTCACCAGCCTGAGCAGTTCCTTCACACTTACGTTTTACATTTGAGCTTTTAATTAAGGTAAATGTATAGGCCCAATTAGCACAACTGGCTACAAACAGACTCAGGTCAACAGCTTGGATAACTTCACTGGGGCCAGTGTGACATCAGTGCTAACTCAATCAACCATCACCCATCATCTGCAGCTAATTTGGATGCCACAGTTCTATTGGGTAGAATGGCTCTGGTTCAAGGGGAGACTGGACACATGCAGCTTATTTGGCCAAACTCACTGATCTTTAAAGATTACATAGCTGCATACTAGCTTGGACCTCAGTGCTTAAAAGGCTCCCAACCTTAAAAGGTTGTCTTGGCACCATTCCCATTTTGGCAACACAGACAGGAGAACTGAGGCAGGAGTACAGGGGGTGCCCTTAAACCATGGAGACATTGGAACTCAGGAACTATGCTCTTCCCGCACCTAATATCACATAGTACCAGCCTCACTAACACAACCCCGCAAGCCAGTAAGTCAATTAGAAAATCAGTGCCAGATTCACAAAGTACATTTTGGCTTCTTTGTGCTACTCTAGTGTATTGGTGAATCTGCCTTTTAAAGTTTACATTAAAACTATTTGATTTTGTTTGCAAATATCTTACTCATTAGAAATATTACATATATCTATGGTACTTGCGTAACTGTAATGTCTAGCACCTCACAATTTTTTTAATGTATTTATCCTCAACACCCCTGTGAGATTGTACTTCCCTATTGCTCCCATTTTACGGATAGGAAGCTGAGGAACAGAAAAACTAAGTGACTTGCTGAAGCTCACAGCAGAGCAGGGAATTGAACCCAGTATTCTTAGTCCCAGGGAGCTGCCCTAATCAACCTTCCTCTCTTGATGGTAGCATTCTCTTTGGATTCCCTATGTAGCAGAAATAGCACATAATAACAGTAGTAGTAATAGAATTTTCTAAAAAGTATTATGTAATTAGAACTAGGTAAGAAATGGGTGTTTCTCTCTCAAATTCACTGAGCTTTGTTACTGTTTGAAATCAAACAATAAATGATAAGAGCGGTATTATTACAGGAGAGTCCCACAACAGATGTTTATAGTGAAGTGCTATTCATTTTGTATTTGAAGGTGTGCCTACGGAGTGGTTGTTGCCTACCCAATTGTGTAATAAAGCCAGGTGCTGCTTGTATTTCTGGACTTTGCTGCAAAAACTGTCAGGTAAGAAAAATGTATTGTAGGTTTTGTATTTTATGGTAAACTGAATGTTTAATTATTTTTTTTAAAGTTAATAGCCAGTGGCAATGCTACTTCCTTCTCAAGTACTGTATCTGTTAATCCCCTGTAGATGGGTTGGGATTAGAGCTGGGCAATTTGTTTTTAGCAAATCATTTATTTGCTGAAAAAGGAAATTTTGGTCAACCCAAAACCATTTGCAAATTCATGTAGAGTTCACTGAACGATTTTGACCAAACCAAAATATCGAAATGTTTCAATAAGGTTAAAATGAAATGTTTTGTTTCACATCAAATCAAATGTTTTTGTTTTGACTTTAGGCATTTTGACAAAAGCAAAGGAGGAGAAATTTACAAAATGCTGGTGGTGAGGCTCCCTACATTCTAGGTAAACGTCCAAGCTACCAGCCTAGAGAGCCATTATCACTTGCCTTCATGAGCCCCAAAGCTATCCATTATTATTATGCATGACTGAATAATCAGTGGCCAGGGAAAGTGTGAGAATGATTCTATAACCTGGCAGTTAGGGCACTCACCAAGGATGGCAGCTAAAGCTGTCAATGCTCCTCTCCAGAATGTTCTGTCTCCATTGGCAATGCATGGCTCCAAGCCCTATTGGAATGTCTACTCAGCTTTTTGGAGCGAGCCTCCCAGCCTAGGTCAACAGAATTGTGCTAGCAGTGGGTGCTCTAGTGTACTGTGTAGACAGTGCTTTGGTGCTGCACCTTGGGCTGGAGCTCAGACTCTGAACCTGGGGCAGGTGGAGTGGGCTTGAGAGCACAAGCTCCAGCCTGAGTCAAAATGTCAAAGCACCATCTACACAGCTAAAAATAGTGCACTAGCATGATCCCTGCTATCACAAGTTTGTGGACCTTGGCTGGGAAGCTTGCTCCCAAATGCTGTGTAGACATACCCTATCTGACCTCAAAACATCCCCAAAGTGATATTTTCCCAAACATTATGTTCCTATATGGACTTCTAATTTCTCTCTATTGTCCTCTTCCTTCATCATCATCCTGCAAACAGGATGTTAGGAATCATTAAAAAGGGGATAGAGAATAAGACTGAGAATATATTATTGCCCTTATATAAATAGATGGTACGCCCTCATCTCGAATACTGCATACAGATGTGGTCTCCTCATTTCAAAAAAGATATACTGGCACTGGAAAAGATTCAGAAAAGGGCAACTAAAATGATTAAGGGTTTGGAACGGGTCCCATATGAGGAGAGATTAAAGAGGCTAGGACTCTTCAGCTTGGAAAAGAGGAGACTAAGGGGGGATATGATAGAGGTATATACAATCATGAATGATGTGGAGAAAGTGGATAAGGAAAAGTTATTTACTTATTCCCATAATACAAGAACTAGGGGTCATCAAATGAAATTAATAGGCAGCAGGTTTAAAACAAATAAAAGGAAGTTCTTCTTCACGCAGCGCACAATCAACTTGTGGAACTCCTTACCTGAGGAGTTTGTGAAGGCTAGGACTATAACAGAGTTTAAAAGAGAACTGGATAAATTCATGGTGGTTAAGTCCATTAATGGCTATTAGCCAGGACAGGTAAGAAATGGTGTCCCTAGCCTCTGTCTGTCAGAGGGTGGAGATGGATGGCAGGAGAGAGATCACTTGATCATTGCCTGTTAGGTTCACTCCCTCTGGGGCACCTGGCATTGGCCACTGTTGGTAGACAGGTTACTGGGCTAGATGGACCTTTGGTCTGACCCAGTATGGCCTTTCTTATGTTCTTATGTTCTTGACTTCCCGCCATAGAATGGAATGCCTTTATGTCCAGAGTCATCTGAGCCTGGGCACTGTCAAGATGGCTCACATGAAGGAGGAGAACTTATTCCAGCTCCCAGTGCAAGATATCCTTATTTAGACAGAAATAAGTTCCTCTTCTGCACCCTCTCGAGCTCTCTGAGATTCCTCAGATCATCTGCAGGAGACCTTGGTGACAGCCAGACCCCCAACTAAGGGTTCCGCAATAAAAGATCAAATCACCTCCTCTAGACCCCAGAAAAGCCTGTGTCAACAACAGAGAGTTCTTGTGCTATCATTGATGCAATAAGTGTGGCACCTGCTGCTGTGGGAACCAGTACAGTAGCAGAAAGTGCTTCCGTTCAGCCCACCCTACAGATCAGTATCTCAACTGGTCAGTAAATAAGGGACTCAGCAGAGAATCTCCTGGGATTGGAGAAACTATATTCATTTCCTCTACTTACCGTCCTTACAGCCCTTTACTTCCAACCTCATGAGTAGGAGTCCTCTGACAGCAATCCAACTTCATCACGTCACCCAATCCTTCCATACCAGTTTCTCAGGAAAACTTGGCAAAAGTTCCAAAGGATGTTTTCTGACAGATGTGTAGTGCTTGGCACACTGATAGGCCTTCTTTTTCCTCAGTGCCTAGTTATTCAGAAATATTTGCCACAAGGTTGCATTTACTCAAAGATTCATGGAATCCTCTGTAATTGGCAGAGGAGGAAGCATCCAGACTCTCCTTTCAGGCCATAGGTAAAACAAAACACATTCTTACAGATCTAATTCTCTACTACAGACCTGTATTCCTCTCTCCAAACAGAAATCTCAGCCTCTCTCTCTGATGTCTCTTCGAGATTATCCAGCCATCAGCTCAAGCTCAACATGGCTAAAACAGAACTCATTTCTTTCTCTCCATCCCCACTGTGCCCTCCGCAATACCTCCTTTTGATCACTGTGGACAACACCATCCTGTCTGTCTGTCAGGCCCCTTAACTTAGGTGCCATCTTTGAGCTGGACCATTCTCTAGGACCTCATTTCCAGGCAGTTTGTAAACCTTGCTAATTCTTTTTGTATAACATATCTAAGATATGGCCTTTCTTATCCAATCAGACACCTAAAATTCTCATCCCTGCTCAATTACTGCAACATACTTCTCTCTGGTCTTGACAAATGCAATCTTTGCCCATTCATATAATTTCATAATGCTTCTGCAAAGATCACTTTCCTAGTTTGTTGCTTTGACCATGTCACCTGTCTCTTTGCTCCCCTCCCCTGGCTCCCTCTTCTCTTTCACATTAAATATAAATATATGCTACTTTTCTTGACCAATCCCACCATGTCATCTCTCATTTACTATTGAGCGGTCAATGCTAAACTCCAATCAACCCATGATGCCAGCTTTCATTACCCTCTTGTCACATTTTTCAACAAGGACTTTCATGCTTTCACCCATACTGCCCCTCATGCTTGGGAGGAGCTCTCCATAAACACTGATTAAAACTAAGCAATTACCCATCTCAAAACTATCCTTTTCCTTAATGCCTACCAAAAAATTGACAATAGTTAGGCTGCTGGTGAGCTAAGACCACTGCCTATCAAGCTGTCCAATACTGTCAGATTGTTTCCTTGCATGCTACCCCATCTATCTGTAGCCATCATTTGTCTCTTGTCTTATACTTGGGTGCTGGCTCTTTGGGGCAGAGACTGTTGTCTTGTTCTGTGTTTGTATAGCGCCAAGCAAAATGGGGATCTGGGTCCTTGACTGCAAGGCCTAGGTGCTACAGTCATACTACTTCTACTAAGTACTCATTCTGGAGAGGATATTTATAGGTGGGTCCCATCCCCTTCTCCCCAATGACTGACAGGTCCAGCTTCTGAATACTGCAGGTGAAGTGACCCCAGGTCTAGTCTCAGCAGACTCAACATGGAAAAAATTAATAGATGGACAAAAAGTATATTTTCCATTGTTCATTGTTATTGATTAAAGCATGAAGAGTTTTATCATTTGGGAGTGGAAAAGAATCACAAATATTTTAAATACTGGAATTAGAGTGCACTTCTTAATTGATAGCACAAGGAGTATTTATGTTGCATCTTCTGTTTATCTGATCTCTGCTTAAAATAAAAGGCAAAGCAACTGCAGGTGGGTTTTTCCTTTCCTGTTAGATGTTTGGGGACTCCTAAAACAAACATATTTTAAGAAGGTAAATGGTGGCTCATGAAATAGACCTCCAGAGAGAAATCAAATCCTTGTATTCTTATTTTAACAGCTTCATAGACAAGGGGAAATATGCAGAAAAAGTATTGGTGAGTGTGACCTTCCCGAGTTCTGCAATGGGACTTCAAGCTGGTGCCCAGAGGATGTATTTAAGCAAGATGGAACTCCATGCGGTGACAATGACTGTTGTTTCCAGGGGAGATGCCGTAACCACGAGAGACAGTGCAAAGCTGTATTTGGCAAAGGCAAGACCTGCATTATTTACAAAAACACATAGCAGCATCAATTAACTCTTAGGAAATTGGCCAGTTCTTATGATTGTCATCTGGGGACTTGGTAACAGACTTTTGGGCAGGGGGCTCTGCCACAAAGGAAGGAGAGTTTGTGTGGCTGCTGGGAGTGGCTGCAGTCTTGGTTGATCCTGCCTCACCTTTGCTCCTCTCCATGAGCTTGCCCTGTCTAATCAGTGGATTCTATATATCACATCTACATATTAGGATGGTTATTCTATAACACCAATCACTGCAATATCTAAACAGACACACTGTACCCTACTTCCCCTGCTGCTGGACTACATGCTTCCTCAGCCCTGGAAACAATAGAAGAGGTTTGGAGTGGCTCCTAGCACACAAGACACCTGACTTTTGGGAACAGATGGTTTGGAAAGTTGGGGTAGATACCTCCTTATGACTACAGAAGGTGCTAGGTGATAGTTAATGAAATGCAAAGCATTTCATTGAGGAAAGAGTGCTGAGACACCCAGGAAAAATATCATCATTCTCAATACCTACTTTGGTGTGATGGGGTGGACTAGATCCAGAGGCCCCCTGCTGGAGGCCTTGTGGCCCTTCCTCTTGCCTCCCCAGAAAAGTGCAGAGAAGTCCTCCAAGCAGCCTAGATGGGCTGCAGGGGTGTAGCCCATCAGAGAGGCTGCTGGAGTGACCAATCGGGGGCCGGAAGGGCCATATAAAAGGAAGCAGCAGAGGCAGAGCAGCCAGTTGCTTCTTGGAGCTCAAAGAAGGAGAACTGGGTACCTGGATGGCTGGAAGAGCAACAGGACCATGGAAAGGTTAGTGTGGGCCATGAGAAAGTACTAGAGATTATATATCCTGGAAGGGAGGGACAGTGTGTGTGTCTCAGCTGGAAGGTCGACTGAAGACCCACCAAAAGAACCATCACTTGGGGGGAGGAGAATGCATGCTCATGAGAGGCAATGCCACCATGTTCAAAACTGAGTGATTGCTTAAGAGCCCTTACTAAGGGACCTTGTCAAAGGCTTTCTGAAAGTCCAAGTATGCTATCTTCACCCTTGTCCATGTGCTGGACCACCCTTGTCCATGTGCTTTTATGGGCTCTATGGTCTTTACTGTAGTTTCAACCAGTTTGCCTCTTACTGAAGTTATGTTTACTGGGCTGTAATTGCCAGGATTGCCTCTGGAGCTTTTTAAAAACTCAGCATCACATTAGCTATCTGCCAGTCATCTGATACAGAGGTTGATTTAAGTGATAGGTTACATACCACAGTTAGCAGTTCTGCAATTTCATATTGGAGTTCCTTCAGAACTCTTGGGTTAATACTATGTGTCCTAATGACTTATTACTGTTTCATTTATCAATTTGTACCAAAACTGTCTCTACTGACACCTGAATCTGGGACAGTTCCTCAGATTTGTCACCTGAAAAGAGAGGCTCAGGTGTCAGGATCGCCCTCACATCCTTTGCAGTGAAGATGATGCAAAGAATTAATTTAGCTTTTCTACAAAGGCCTTGTCTTCCTGAGTGCTCCTTTAGTAGCTCTATTGTCCAGTGGCCCCACTGATTGTTTGGAATATGTGCTGCTTCTGATATGCTAAAATTTTTTTTTACTATTACTTTTTGTGTCTTTTGCTAGTTGCTCTCAAATTTTTTGACCTGCCTAATTATACATTTACAGTTGACTTGCCAGAGTTCATGCTCCTTTCTATTTTCCTCAGTAGGATTTGACTTCCAATTTTTAAAGGATGTCTTTTTGTCTCTAACCATCTTTTACTCTGTTTATCCATGGTGACATTTTTTCACTCCTCTTCCGGTTTGTTTTTTCTTAATTTGGGATATTAATGTTGTTTGAGCCTCTATTCTGGGGGTTTTAAAAAAGTTTCCATGAATCTGGAATGTAGGGGTCACAAGTCCAAGTCCCTCCTCCAATGACTATTTAATGAATTATTAAAAGATGGAACAGATTCAACAGGAGACATTGAGAAAGACTATACCACAATATCCCAGTGGCTAGGGCACTTTCATAGAATATGGGAAACCCAAGTTTAAATCCCTTCTCCAAATAAGCCAAAGGGGGAGGATTGTAAATGAGCATCCCAAGAAAGGACCTTAACCATTGGCTAAAGGTTATAAGGGAGCCTCCCTTTCAGTTTAGCAAATCATTTATTGGAGGAATTCTTCTGTTGACTTCGCTACCATGTCTCAGAGAGATGAATTAACTACAGAAGTGGGAGAAACCGTCTTGTCACTGTACTGAGTGTCTCTACTGAAGTGCTACAGCTGTGCTGCTGCAGCACTTCTAATGAAGACATAGCCTAAATCTGAATAAATGATTGCAAGCAACAACAGGGAGCTGAGAATAGCACACCTGCAGAGCCTCGAAGACACCCTCTATCATCATACAATAACTGGCTAATTAGTGTTATCAAAATAAAGTCTAGCAGGAGCCATATTCTATACTTGCTTCTTATTTAGGGAAGTAGGTCTAAGAATATTAGGGACTTCTCCCTGTTTGATACCCACAAGGCAGTGGGCAATGTTGGACTCCTATAGCACCACAGTCTTCTTGCCAGAAGAAATGTTGGCAAAGATTCAATCAGCTATAGCCTTCCTGCACCAATTTGCATGTCAGAAAGTCATCTTCTTGCTCAGATTTATGGGCCTCATAGACTCAGCTATGCAAGTGAAACATTATACCTAGAAGGAAATGTGGTCTATCCAGCAATGACTGACAAAAGAACAGACATATTTTAGATATGTCTCTAATATTGACCATAGCAAGGAATCCTGATGGACTGTCTCAAGATGAAGAGAGTAGTTTTCAACTGTCCAGCAGTATCAGCAACACTAACCTCAACTACATCCAACCTGGGCAGGGGAGCTCACATTGACAGTTTGTGGCCACTGGAACTCCCAGAAAAAATAAACTACACATTAGTGTGCTAGAACTCAGAGCAATATGCTGGGCTCCCAAATCTTTTCTGCCTCACTTATATTTGAACGTAGTGCAGCTTTTCAAGGACAACACAGGCCAGCTGCAATCAAGGAAAGTTGTGTATTATATAAACAAGCAAGGATGGTACTCGTTCCACACATCTATGCAGTAAAGCAGTGGATGCAAGGCAGTGGTGCATTCAACACAAGATCTCTCCTGTACTGCAATACCTAACAGGGAAATGCAACAGTATTGTGGACCAACTGAGCAGAACTCCAGGATTGGTCATTGGAGACCTCAGTGATACACAAGATCTTCAACTTCTGGGGGTCATCCACATGTAGATCTCATTGCAACCAGGCATAATGCCCCAGATTTTGCTCAAGAGCAGGAAGAGAAAGCTAATCCATTCCAGACACATTCCTGATAATCTGGTGGCAAAGTCTTCTGTATGCTTTCTCCCCATTTCTCATCCACAAGATGGTAAAAATGATAAAACTGGACAGAGCCAAAGTAATTCTAGTGGCTCCATTGTGGCCAAGTGGTTCTCAGTCCTTCATCTTACAAAAGGTGTTTACCAATCTCCTCCTCTTCCTCACAGATTTGTTGGAGAGTTGATCAGATCTGACAACCTGGGCTATGGGTCTTTGATAGAATTAGAACAATCTTGTTGTCTGCTGGTTCATGTCCTACTTAACTGTAGGAAAGAATCAACCCTTAAGTGTTATAGCTTCAAATGGAAGAGATTCAGTCTCTGCATAAAGAGTAGTAATGTAGCTACAACAATGGCTCCAGTTCATCATATTTTAGAATAACTGCTACAGCTGAAACTTTCACATCTTTTTTATCAGCAGTCAATGTCCATCTAGCAGCTATATTGCTGTACCACTTTCTCATAGATAACAAGTCTGTATTCACACACAACATAGTTAAGATCTTTATAAAAGGGTTCAGTAAATCTTCCTACACGTTAAAGACCCTTATCCAGCATGGAACCTCCAGTAGCTAATGAAGTTCCATTTGAGCTAATAGCAGAAGGGTGTTTGTTTTAACTCTCAGTTAAAATAGCTTTTATCATAGAATCATAGAAATGTAGGGCTGGAAGGGACCTTGAGAGGTCATCGAGTCCAGCCCCAGGCACTGAGTCAGGACCAAATAAACCTAGACCATCCCTGACAAGTGTTTGTCCAACCTGTTCTAAAAGCCTCCAATGATGGGGCTTCCACAGCCTCCCTTGGAAGCCTATTCAATAGCTTAACTAACCTTATAGTTAGAAAGCTTTTCCTAATAACTAATCTAAATCTCCCTTGCTGAAGACTAAACCCTTTATTGCAGCAAGGGAAGTTATAGCCATAACATCTGTATAATTACTGGGGGTTGCTCTGTGCTGGAGTACATTACATGCCTAAGGAACTAGGAGAATGCCTCGTGTACAGCAATTTAGAAGCAAGTGCTGTAGGTGCTTCAGCAGTTAAGCCTTGTTGATGATGGCCCTGGTAGGTCCCAATGGTTAACTGAAAGGGTAATGTGCTAGGGCTGGCAGAGAAGGCAACGTTTGCAAATATCCTAGGTATAGAGGCTTCACAGTTACAGTTCAAAGTTTGCAATAGGGGGTTCTTGTTTTGGGCCTTGGGGCAGTCCTATTGAAAATCGGGGCTCTTCAGGACTAGTGCCTGGGGTGCCCTCTCCAGTCTAGTCTCTGTTGAAGAAAATAGACCAGGCTTGGTTAGTTTCTCTCATTGGGGCCCTCTGTACTAGCTTTCTTCCACTGCCGCATAAGTCCCATACAGACCTGCACCCAGCTGTAACATTCAGCAGTCACAACCTGTTGCACATGTGGCTCTGCATACAGTTCCTGTGGTTTCTTCTTTACAGCTCCTGATTTGTCATGTGGCTGCTGCTTTTTAAACAGAGACCAGCCCCTTCCTGGTTCAGGACCTTTCCCCCTCCTGGCCAAAAGAAAGGGAAGTGTAGTGTGAAGGGCTGATGGGGGTTGAAGTCTCTTGCTTAGCTGATCCATCACAACTGCTAGAAGAGTGTATGAATTGCAGGTCCTCATGGCTGACCCACCATTCACTGTTTTTCATAAGGAGGGCTACATCCCCATCCCTAATGTGGTGACTGAATTTTATATGTATCTGGTTCAAAGGTCTTTAGCTTATTATGTCAATTGGGCTAAATGATTCAGATTGTGCCATAATGTATTCATTTCTATCTTGTGTGACAAAGTTCCTCCTCTATCTTGGTGGGTCCTGTGCTTATTGGTGGATTTTCTTGCCTCAGAGATCCACCATGTGGGTTGGGGAACAGCCCAGAGACCTTCCCCTCTGGAAGAACCCACAGTCCAGGTCAATTGGGAGGTTTTGGGGGAACCCGGGCCCACCCTCTACTCGGGGTTCCAGCCCAGGGCCCTGTGGACTTCAGCTGTCTATAGTGCCTCCTGTAACAGCTGCATGACAACTACAAATCCCTGGGCTACTTCCCCAATGGCCTCCTCCAAACACCTTCCTTATTCTCACCACAGGACCTTCCTCCTGGTGTCTGATAACACTTGTGCTCCTCAGTCCTCCAGCAACACACCCTCTCACTCTCAGCTCCTTGCGCCTCTTGCTCCCAGCTCCTCACACTCACACCACAAACTGAAGTGAGCTTCTTTTAAAACCCAAGTGGCTTGATTAGCCTGCCTTAATTGATTCTAGCAGCTTCTTCTTAATTGGCTCCAGGTTTCCTAATTAGCCTGCCTGCCTTAACTGGTTCCAACAGGTTCCTGATTACTCTAGTGCAGCCCCTGCTCTGCTCACTCAGGGAACAGAAAACTACTCATCCAGTGACCAGTATATTTGCCCTCTACCAGACTCCTGTACCCCACTGGTCTGGGTCTGTCACACTTGATAACAGAAAGAAACAAAAAGAACAGGAGTACTTGTGGCACCTTAGAGACTAACAAATTTATTAGAGCATAAGCTTTTGTGGACTACAGCCCACTTTTTCGGATGCATACAGACTAACATGGCTGCTACTCAGAAAGAAACAAGTATCAGAGGGGTAGCCGTGTTAGTCTGGATCTGTACAAAGCAACAGAGTCCTGTGGCACCTTTAAGACTAACAGATTTATTGGAGCATAAGCATTCACCCACGAAAGCTCATGCTCCAATACATCTGTTAGAAGGAAACAAGTGCTTTAGTCTCCTACAGTCTCAAAATTGGCTAGTCTATGCTTTCATGAGACCTACACTTTAGCATCAGACTCTATTCTGGAGAGAATTCGGACATATTCCACTAGGACCAAGGCAGCTTAAATGGAATGCCTTAGACATATTCCTTTTTTACAGATCCGTAGGGCTGCAACATCGAGCTCTTTGCAAACATTTTACAAACCCCTATTCTCTGGATTTAGCATCCAGATTGGATGCACAATTAGGAAGGGCAGTACTTCAATCTCTCTTTAATTATAGGACTCACCTTCATCTAAAGGGAGTACTGCCTGTCACACTGTCCCATGAGTAGGATTATGCAGAGGACACTCAAAGAAATAGAGGTTAGTAAACCTGCAACCAGAATTCTTTGAGATGTACTTTGTATATTCACGATCTGAATCCACCCTCCCTCTTCCTTGGAGTCCTAAGTACAACCTGTGACTTGGAGGAGGCGGTGCAAGTCACTGAGTTAGGTGAATTGCCTACCCCCTTTTATAGCTTTGCCCTCAGAAAATTCAGGAACTGTGAGGGCAGGGGTAAGACAGGGTGTGAGAGCTCCAACTGGCACTGCTTCCTAAAGGTTTCACCATCACAGCTGCCCCAGGGGTCCCTCCCATGAGTCTGAATATTTAGGAATCATTTAAAGGAACTCTGGTTACAGGTGAATACCTCAGTTTCCCCTTAACCCCTTGAAATGATTGGAGGAATTAGTGCAATGCATTGTGTGCTTTATTTCTGTCTTGTCATTTACCTTGTGCTTTTCCCCCCGGTTTTGCAGCAGCACATCGGGCCCCACTGAATTGTTTCAAAGCAGTGAATACTAAAGGTGACCGGTGTGGCAACTGTGGTGGGGATGGACTTACTTACAATAAGTGTCAAGACAAGTAAGTTATATATATTGGTGTCTCTGATGCACTGGAAAATGTACTAAGAAACCTCGGTAAATAAAAATCCCTAATTTTAAGTAGTGTAGAAAAATAAATCATAGACAAATGAGAGGAGAGACAGAGCAGCATTTTAACAGTAATTCAGTTTAAGCCTTTCATTTTCACCCCTAGTCAGTTTGATGGTGGCTTGAATTTTTTTTTAAAGGTAGTTCTACATATTCTCCTGTGCAGCCCAGTAGCAAACATTGTCACAACTCTTGTAGTTTCATTCAGCCTCAGGAAGCTAGTACTCAGTTGAAAAGATTAACTGGTGGTCTTCTCAGCTCTGCTGTTTTGCATTGAAAAACTTCTTGCCGACTAGAGATTACTTGCTTATAGATTTCAGAGTGGTAGTCGTGTTAGTCTGTATCAGCAAAAAGAACGAGGAGTACTTGTGGCACCTTAGAGACTAACAATTTTATTTAAGCATAAGCTTTTGTGGGCTAAAACCCACTTCATCGGATGCACGCAGTGGAAAATACAGTGGAAAATGCATGCAGTAGGAAGAATATATATATACACACACACACACACACAGAACATGAAAAAAAATGTGTGTTGCCACACTTCAATCTCCCTGCTCACTGAATTACAGACCTAAAAGAGGCAATACTACAACAAAAAAACTTCAAAAACGGACTCTAACGAGAAACTGCTGAATTGGAATTAATTTGCAAATTGGACACTATTAAATTAGGCTTGAATAAAGACTGGGAGTGGATGGATCATTACACAAAGTAGAACTTTTCCCCCTACTGTTACTCACACCTTCTTGTCAATTATTGGAAATGGGCCATCCTGATTATCACTATGAACGTTTTTTTTCCCCTCCTGCTGACAATAGTCCACCTTAACTGATTACACTCATTATAGTTGGTATGGCAACACCCATTTTTTCATGTTCTGTGTGTATATATGTATGTATGTATATATAATATATATAGTAGATCTTCCTACTGTATTTTCCACTGCATGCATCCGATGAAGTGGGTTTTAGCCCATGAAAGCTTATGCTTAAATATATTTGTTAGTCTCTAAGGTGCCACAAGTGCTCCTCGTTCTTTTTGCTTAGATATTGAATCTTAGATGTTGCTTGATTCTTACACCTTGATGGTCAGCCAGGAGGGTGGAGGAAGCACAGGCTTCTTTGTGAGGCCTGGTAACATTGCAAGGCCAGAGGCTTCAGTCAAGGGCCACAGCAGCAGCTATGGCAGAAACCACTGCATGGAAGCAATCCACAGTTTGTAGCCAACAAGCCTTTTTCCTTTAATCCATACATTACTGTTTTGATGATATATTGATTATAGAACACAGCTTACATGTTCCTTGTCTATTTTGTCAGTTACTAATTTTATTAATTACTGAACATTTTATGAGCATCCATTTGCGATTAAAACATTTTATCCATTATAGCACACATTTATAATAACAGGTATATCTTCATATACAGTGTGTGTTTACAGAAGAGGGGCAAAGAAAATGAACTATTGACCATGGTATTTGGTTTTCTATAATTCAGTTGACCAGACAGTCCTGGGTAAACAATAGGCTTTTGATGTAACCTTTTGTTTCCTGAACACCAACAGTAATTAGTTACACAAATTAACAAAAGGCAATTTATCCACTAGGCGGTCTATCACAAACTTCAAAGAGACATATGGACAATGACATTATTTTACCCAAGATTCATCTAAATGTTAATATTCCCTTTTGATCTCTGAATTAATAGTTATAGTGACAGACAGGGACTGTCTGTTTACATGGCTAGCAGCAAAGATACACACAATTAACATTACCTCTAACAATATAGGTTTGCATTTCAAAGTTCTAGACTATCTAGCCATAGAATGGCCCTAATTACCATTTCTAACATGTCATTAAAAGTCAGCTTTGGATTAGTTAGCCTGCAAGCTGTTTAACTCTTTCTGGCCATGAGTTATATTTTGTATAAGATTTGTTGCAATTATATGATTTGCATGGTTATATTTTAATTAGACAATGTCACATTGACATTAAAAGAATCAGATTAATATTCACTCATACATTGTTACTTCCATTTCAATCTCTTCTGTATGTCTCTCTGTGGATAACTTTTGACAAAGGTCACACTTTTAAAAATCATAGGACTGGAAGGGACCTCGAGAGGTCATCTAGTCCAGTGCCCTGCACTCATGGCAGAACTAAATGTTATCTAGACCAGGGTTCGGCAACGTTCGGCATGCGGCTCGCCAGGGTAAGCACCCTGGCGGGCCGGGCCAGTTTATTTACCTGCTGACGCGGCAGGTTCGGCCGATCGCGGCTCCCACTCGCTGCGGTTCGCCGTCCCGGGCCAATGGGGGTGTCAGGAAGCACCGCAGGCGAGCGATGTGCTGGCCGCGGCTTCTCGCCGCCCCCATTGGCCCGGGATGGCGAACCGCGGCCAGTGGGGGCCGCGATCAGCCGAACCTGCTGCGTCAGCAGGTAAATAAATTGGTCCGGCCAGCCAGGGTGCTTACCCTGGCGAGCCGCATGCCGAACGTTGCTGACCCCTGATCTAGACCATTGCTGACAGGTATTTGTCTAACCTGCTCTTAAAAATCTCTGATGAACACTCTACAGCCTCCTGAGGCAATTTATTCCAGTGCTTAAACAACCTTACAGTTAGGAAGTTTTTCCTAATGTCTAACCTAAACTGCCCTTGCTGCAATTTAAGCCCATTGCTACTTGTCCTATCGTGATATTAAGGAGAACAATCTTTCTCCCTCCTCTTTGTAACAACCTTTTATGTAGTTGAAGACTTATCATGTCCCCTCTGTGTTCTCTAACAAAAAGCAGAAGCCTCTTTGAATTCCTCTGCTTAGCTTGAACGCCTCATAACATAACTAAAAACATAACATGCATTGTCTTATTCACCAAGCATCCTGGCCACAACAGATTTGTATATATATCTTAATATTCAGAAAAAGTAAAAATAAGTTTGTAATTAATTTATATTGTAAGAATACTTTAATACCCATTTTTGTTTTGATATTGAAATATCTCCAGCACAGACCCCTCCCTGGCCTCTCTGATCACATTCCCCTTGCCTGAAATTCTCCCACTCTTTGACTAGGTCTTGGGCATTTTGAATCAACCGTGATTCCTCAGTAGGTCTGACTGAGTTTGGCTCCTGCAAGTCTTTCCTTTGAGAGTTGTGACCAATGGGTAATACAATCACAGGTGCTGCCACCACGACCTCCTCATCCTTCTCTTCCTGCCAATAGTAAAAATGAGTGACCTGCTACACTGCACCTTCTCTGAGCTATGAGGAGCAGAAAGGGCTGAAGTGCTTGTTTGTAGCAAGCAGGGTCAGGGTTGCAGGAGAAGTTGGCTGCAGTTTAAGGCTGTAGGCTCTGTTTTTGAATGACTCTTCACCCCCTTCCTTTCTTCCTTGAAAACCCTGCTTTCGCCCCTTCTGCTTTCTCTTACCACACCCTTAACCTCTGATTCCTCAGCTGGCCACATAGTTTAATCATAGATCACTTATAATCATAGAAATGTAGGGCTGGAAGGGACCTTGAGAGGTCATGTAATTCACCCACCTATGTTGAGACAGGGCCAAGTAAACCTAGACATCCTTGACAGGTGTTTGTGTAACTTGTTCTTAGAAGCCTTCAATGACAGGGAATCTACAGCAGGGGTTTGCAAACTGGGGGTCAGGACCCCTCAGGGGGTTGTGAGGTTATTACATGGGGGGGTCACGAGCTGTCAGCCTCCACCTCAAACCCCGCCTTGCCTCCAGCATTTATGATCGTGTTAAATATAAAAAAGTGTTTTTAATTTATAAGGGGGGGGTCGCACTCAGAGGCTTTCTATGTGAAAATGGTCACCAGTACAAAAGTTTGAGAACTGCTGATCTACAACCTTCCTTGGAAGCCTGTTCCAGTGCTAGACTACCCTTATAGTTTTTCCTAATAGCTAACCTAAATCTCCCTTGCTGCAGATTATATCCATTACTTCTTGTTCTCTCTTCAGTGGACATGCAGAACAATGGATCACTGTCCTATTTATAACAGTTGTTAACATTTTGGAAGACTTGGTTCCATGCTCCCCCCATCCTTTTTTTCTCAGAGCTAAACATACACAGTTATTTTAACCTATCCTCATAAGTCAGCTTCTCTAAACCTGTTATCATTTTTGTTGCTCTCCTCTGGACTCTCCAATTTGTCTACATCTTTTTTAAAATGTGGGTCCCAAAATTGGACACACACTGTAGGCGAGGTCTCACAAATACTGAGTCGAGGAAGAGAATGACCTCCCATGATTTAAATGCAACTCTTTTGTTAATACAACCCAGAATGATATTAGCCTCTTTCACGCTGCATTATATTGTTTCCTACCATAGTGATTTGACCCCTCAGATCTGAAACAGAACAACCATGATAAAGCCAATGAGAACTCTGATAGAAATGAGAAAACTACCACTTATTTTCATCTATACATACCAGAACACTTTACAGAGGAGGGTAGTAGGGCTGGTGATAGAACAGCAGACTTACAGTATAGGATCCAAATTCAGGACACAAGCTCAATTCCTTATTCCTAGGCATCAGGCTGGGAGTACTGAAGAAAGAGCATGTCACATTGCTGTGCTGTCACCTCTCTACCTTGCTGCAGCAACACTGATGAGCTCCTGATTGAACTTCACACAGCCCTTCATGGCAGAAAGATCAGTAATTGTGCTGGAACATTAGTGGGGTTAGCAAGGCACACAGAGAATGGGTGTAGGGAAGGATTTATGGGATAGTAAGATGCACCACAACTCTCACATGAGTTTTTCAAATTTCGTATAACCTTTAAGCAACTGTTCTTATTATTTTTTTCTTTCAGAGATGTCTTGTGTGGAAGACTGCAGTGTGTTAATGTTAAAAAAATCCCTCAGATGACGAGTCTTGGGTCCATCATTCAAACTCCAGTTGATGATATCTTGTGTTGGGGTACAGAATTTCATGCTGGGAGGGACATGGTGGACGTTGGCTCAGTGGGAGATGGCACCGCATGTGGTGAGAACAAGGTACTGTAGTAAGTATAGTTAGATTTGTGAATGGGGTGGAACAGAGATTAAATGGAGAGAGGGAGGCCTTGAACTCCTGTTCTCTGCTCCATGTTGCCTTCCATCCCCTTACCTGAAAAGCCTCAGAGATCGCTATAAGGACCACCTGTTCTCACCCACAAGCAGCTGCAGAAGCCCATCTTAACCCTTTAAAAGGAGCAGCAGATGTTCTAGTCCCTGTTTTGTGGAGAAATGGTAAGTAGGGGTCAGTATCATAGTTCTGGGGTTCACTGCACTTTTGAAAATTCCCCCGAAGGGCCTAAATACTGTAAAAATCTGACCCTAGATGTCTTCTTCCCTCCTGAAGTTGCTAAAATTTCTGAATTCATCTTCATTTGCTCAGTATATGCCAGAGCATGACTAAAAAGACCATACTCTCCAGGAATAATGTTTTTTTACAAAAACATTGATCTTGCAGCATGATCTGAATATAGTTAGACTTAGGTTAAGCCTTCTCTGCCTGGATATCTGTCTGGGTTTGAACTACAAATCTATATGCAAAATCCTTAAGTGTTAAAATAGTGGTTGAAACATTTGGGGTCTATTTATTCCAGCAATGTAAAGATACAACTGATGGGATGGCTAGGCCCCACGTATTCTTCCATTGGATAGGTATAGAGGAGTTTATCCACCTAATTAGCTGTTTATATGTACACTGTCACTGTATTTTTATTTTTGAGACCTGAGATTATCTGCACAATCCATTGTTCTAGGTGCATAGTACACACACTCTCAGATTAAGTAAGTAAACCCATTTATTCATGTCTAAATATTGGTGACAGACATCATAGGAGAATTTTCTGAAGCCTTCATGAGCCACTATACCTGTGTTTTTAAAAAATGCTTTTTAAAGTCTGCCTTAAAAATTGAAAAAAAGATCCAGGAAATTTAAAAATAACACCATTTCTCCTTCAAGTACTGACCCTGTGGGTGCTCCACTTCCAGTGCACATGTGCCCCATGTGCCTTTGATCAGAGATTTTCAGTAGCAGTACTTGTTCAGCCCTCACATATGTGGCAGACATCCTCAGGGCCCATACTGAGGCTATATAGAGTTGTGCGAACAAACCACCTTTTTTGCCCTTTTCCAGTCTTCTGGAATGTCTCTTCTGGAATGATGCTTTACCAGAACCCACCAAGACCATCTGGCATACCTTGGCAACAGTACCACCTACATGTAAAGGCTCCAAAAAAGTATTAAATTTCAGCCGAAAAAATCTGAATTTTTATTTCTGCAGCCTTCACCCAACTCTTTGGTTGTCAAAGCCATCAATGAACCTGGCAGACAATACCAGATTAAATCTATACCATATGATCAGGAGCAAAAATGCCTGAACCTGTTTGGCCATAAGAGTTACTCATCTGCAGCCCTACAATTTTTAGGATTGTGAACCACTTAGATGTGATGGTGAAGTATAATCACACCAACTATATGGAGTTCAACAGCTTTGTTGAACACCTTGTGGAATATCCTGAACAGTTCCATGCTATCAAGCTGAGGGTCAGCTCTTAGTAAGAACTTCATTATAAGCCTTCTTCGATGCAGCTGACTCTGCAGCTCATTCCATTTCCACAGGGCCGTCCATAGCTATTTTGGTGCTCTATGCAACTCCCCCCCCCTCCCCGTGGGGGGGCTGTGTGGGGCCCCAGGCCTCCACGGGGAGTGAGGGGCTAGCTTGAGGGTCAGGGGGGAAACCGCCCCCCAGCACGAGCCAGTGGAGCGGAGCGGGTTGGGGCTGGGTCGCTCCACTTCCTGCCATCCGGTGAGTGCAGGGCGGGCTCGACTCCACACTCACAGGGCGGTGAGAAGTGGAGTGACCCGGCCCCAGCCCGCTACGCTCTGCTCCCCCTGCTCCCAGCCTTGGGGCTCGGAGGGGAGAGGGAACCACCCCCCCAGCATTCACCGGTGGCACAGCTGAGAGCCAGGGGAGCAGAGCAGGCTGGGGCTGGGTCACTCCACTTACCGCCACCCGGTGAGTGCAGGCCCGACTTCTGCTGCAGTCCTCAGGGGAGTGGGGCTGGGGCGGAGCAGGGGTGGGGACGGAGCAGGGGTGGAGGCTTTGGGGAAGGGGTGGAAAGAGCAGGGGCTGGAGCAGCACCGCAGCTGTGTAGAACACCAGGAAATTTGGTGCCCCAAATTTCCTGATGCCCTGTGTGCTTTGCATATGGGTAGGGACAGCATTTCCATCACAGTTGTCCTGCATTGAGCACCAAAATACTGTAGAAGACCTTTCCTTTGAGACTGCAGAGGATGTGAGTGAGGTTCCCACACCTGGACATTCTTTTTAGATGACAAATCTGAGGAACTGTCCCGGACTGAGGTGTCAATAGAGGAGATTTTGGAACAAATTGATAAATTAAACAGTGTTAAGTCATCAGGACCAGATGGCATTCACCCAAGAGTTCTGAAGGAACTCAAAATGAAATTGTTATGTAACTTGTCATTTAAATCAGCTTATGTAACAGATGACTGGATGATAGCTAAACAAGACACCAACTTTTTTAAAAAGGCAATTACAGTCCAATAAGCCTAACTTAGGTACCTGGCAAACTGGTTGAAACTATAGTAAAGTACAGAATTATCAGACTCATAGATGAACACACGTTGTTGGGGAAGAGTCAAAATGACTTTTGTAAAGGGAAATCACACCCCACCAATCTAGAATAATTTTAAAGTCAGCAAACATATGGAAAAGGGTGATCCAGTGGATATGGTGTGTTTGGACTTTCAGTAAGCCTTTGACAAGATGCCTCACTAAACACACTTAAGCAAAGTAAGGAGTCATGGGGGTAAGAGGGAAGAGCCTCTCATGGATGAAAAACTGGTTAAAATGAAGGAATAAATGGTCAGTTTTCAGAATGGAGAGAGGTAAGTAGTAGTGTTCCTCAGGGATATGTTCTGGGACATATGTTCAACATATTCATAAATTATCTGTAAAAAGGAGTAAAGGGTGCAGTGAAGACAGATGCAGAAAATGCATTTAGCTTCTCTGCAATGGCCTTATCTTTCTTGAGTGCTCTTTTATACCTCGATGGTCCTGTGGCCCCACTGACTGTTTGGTAGGTTCCTGCTTCTGATGTAGTTTTTTGTTGTTGTTGTTGTTATATAGTATTTTGACTCTTTTGCTAGTTGCTCTTCAAATTCTTTTCTGGCCTGCCTAATTACACTTTGTACTGTCCTGCCACAGTTTATACTCCTCTATATTTTGTTCAACAGGATTTGACTTCCAGTTTTTAAAGGATGCCTTTTAGCCTCAAACTACCTCTTTTATGCTCTTGTTTGTAGCCATGGTGGCATTTTTTGATCCTCTATTTTTTTGTTGTTGTTAATTTGGGGTATGCATTTAATTTGAGCCTCTATTCTAGTGTTTTTAGAAAGTTTCCATGCAGTTTGCAGGCATTTCACTCTTGTGACTATTCCTTTTAATTTCCATTTAACTAGCTTCCTTGTTTTTCTGTAGTTCCCCTTTTTGAAGTTAAGTACTATGGATGTTACATTTAATTACATTATGCTCGCTATTTACAAGCATTTCAGCTATAATCACCTCTTGGACCAGATCTTGTGTGCCACTTAGGACTATATCAAGAATTATTGTATAGCCTCTATAATCTCTGGGAGCATTTCACAATCATCATCACCATCCTGGTCAGGCAGTCGGTAGTATATTCCTACTGCTGTACTTTTATTATTCAAGCATGCTGCTCTAGAATCATGTAAATTCAAGCATCCTCAGGGACACTACTGAAAGGAGAGGTTACTACTGTGCAGTAACTGCAGTTCTTTCAGATGTGTTTCCCTATGGGTGCTCCATTATCCTCTTTCCTTCCACTTTGCTTCAGAGTTTCATATTGTGAAACTTCATGGTAGAAAAGGAACAGGGCAGTTCACCAGCACAGCTCTATGTATCCTGGGTACAGGGCATGAGGAAGTCTGGAGCGCATGAGTGGGTCAACTGGGTACTGCTACCGAATATGTCCAATCAAAGGTGCATGGGTGTGTGAACAACTAACATGGAGTAACCATAGGGATGCAACTCTTGAAGAACTGCAGTTACTGCACAAGGTGGGTGACCTCCCCTGTACAGCTTCTTTAACTTCTGAACTGGTAACTTTTCTCCCTAACAGCATTAAAGAAAATCTGTATTTTGATGCTGGACCCACCCTTTTCCCTCTCGTCTCAGTTTACCACCATCATCCTAGGAATTTCAGGTTGATGCCCCATCTGACCCAGTAGCTACTCACCTCCTTGCTCTCGCCTCCCCACATGATCTTCAACCGTGGATTGATTTATAAAGAACAAATCTTAATCCTAGATGTCCATTTGATATTCAAGAGATTCTCTTTTGTGCAGCTGCTCATTGGGAATCTCCCCAGCAGGAATTTTCCTTAATCCTGCAAAAGGCATAGGATATAAATGACAGACTAGTTGTCTATTGACTAATGCTGGAAATGCTGACCAAAAATAATTAAATCTGACGAGGTGACAGGGCAAGAGGTGAAGATAAGAAATTTAAATGCAATGCAATGAATAAAGGGAAACCAGTAGAGGAGTACAAAGGGGGGGGGAGAAAATTCAGCAATGATGATAATTTTGAATAGATGGGGAGCAATGTGGAGATGCTAAAAAAAAAAGGATGCTGCAGTAGTCAAGAGGCTATGGATAACTTTTAGCTGTTACCACATATAGCAGTTCCTTAAAACTCAATTCCTACATTCATCCAGCATTACTCTCTTGCCTGGCAGCTGATGCTTGTTTCAAGAAAGCAGTACTGCAAGGCTTTACACTAAAAATACTTAAAGGAGAAATGCTATTGGTCAGAAACTGACTCTTTGAGTAGATTGTTCAGATAGATCCATCCTCCCCACTTCTTCAGAGTCTCTGATATGGATTCTGAAGAAGTGGAGGGAACTCTGTTCTGCAAATGAGCACATGCATGGCCTTAATGCTTCCTGCTTTCTAGAGGGCTTTCATTGTGGTACCACCGTCATATGTACCCTCAAGTGTGTAATTCTGTGCTAAGAAACCCTGAACAAAAACAGTTATTCACCATTAACCTTTCTTTTTGACTTGTAGCATGGATTCCACATTTAATAACCAGTCAGAACATAGGCTTTGCTAATGTGATCCTATTATCTAAAGTATATTTATTTTTGAACTTTTACAGATATGTATAAACAGGACATGTGTCAATATAACAATTCTGAATTACGATTGTAATTACTCAAAATGCAATAACAGAGGGGTAAGTAGTAAATATTTTAACATCCTCAGAATTTCAGAGTATAATATGTAGAACACTGAACTTAGTCTCTTAAAAGTGATGCCCCACCTTAGACTAATAATATTTGAGTTGGAGAAAACCTTGAAAAGCAGTAATTAAAGTATTTTGAGGAGGGACTTTATCAACTATGTACCATCTGATGAAAAGCCCCACATGACACATGGTACAGTAAGATCTGCAAAATAGCCAGATCTCCTGACATTTGGGATTTTATTGCTAATAAATTATTTCTATATGTTGCACTTAGTCAGGCGGGGAGTCAGTGTAGAACAAGAAACTCTGGTGTTACATTCTCATAGCACAAGGTGAAGGTTTCCTGGGGTCTTCAAGAATAGCCATAAGTGGAGCACATTACACTATGCATCTTGGAACTAACACGGATAGGATTTAGAGGGTTCCACACTTCATTGATTCTGTAGGCCAAGTTCACTGCTTGCACAGTCTTGCATCCCTCTGTTAGAGAGTGAACTGCTACATAGGGGTAGGGGGAAAAAAACAAGCACCTGAGTCCAATTAAGTAGTCCCCTCAGAGGCTGATAGGTGTGGGAGGGGTCTAAACCTATATAAGCCAGACCCAGCTCATTCCAAAGAGGGAGAGAAAGGTGTGGTGACACCATGGTAGACTGGAATGTTGAAGCAGTACTGTTGGAAATAATTTTTCTGATACATTTACTAAGATTCATCATGACTTAGCTTCTACACAAGTATTCCTTTATTAGGCCAGTTGGTGTTTGATTACATTCAAAACACAAATACCAGCATCTACACATTTATATTTCAGCAACAATACAGTTATAAGCATTGCCCAAATACACCGCTACCTTGATATAACGCGACCCAATATAACATGAATTCGGATATAACACAGTAAAGCAGTGCTGGGGGAGAGGGGGACTGCGCACTCCAGTGGATCAAGGCAAATTCAGTATAACGCGGTTTCACCTATAACGCGGTAAGATTTGTTGGCTCCTGAGGACAGCGTTATATTGAGGTAGAGGTGTATGCACAATAGGATCAGGCTTGGGAGAAATATTTCTATCTTGGCATGACTGCAGAAGAAAAAGAAAAAGCTGTGACAAAGGAAAAGCTGTGACAAAGGAATCCCTAACATTTTGCCTTTTATAACATTATAATAAGCAAGTGATGTCCTTGCTGGTTATCAGCCTGATGAGGCAGTTTATGGCTGAACCCTGTCCTCTGAACCAGTTGAGACAAGATTAATGGCTGGACTCCCCCTCTCTTCCAGGTTTTTTTCTTTTCTTATTTTGCTGTATTTCTCCCTAGCTACTGGATTAAGCAGTTCTTTATAATAAATTAAGGAAGCGTATACAATCAATTATTTACTGCACCTGGTACCCAATTACCCATGTTTTCTTTATTTTTAAAGAATTATTTACTGTATCTGAACCCAAACCTTACATAAGATAACGCTAGCATTTCAAGGGTCACTATAAATTTAACACAAGCCTCCTTTCTTCTCATTTCAGCCTCTCCTCTCCTCATTCTTTTTTGTCACAAGCTTTGGGCCTATCACTGGCACTAACATCCAAATCAGTTTAAAACCATAGTTCACCAGGTCTATATTCCTACAAGTACCTAGGGAAAAACAGCTCCAGAAATGGTCAGGAGAAGAGACAAACACTAATTGGGGGAAATGATGGGGAAAAACTAAATATTCATACACCCCTTTTTAAGTGTTAGTACATTAATGATCATCTGCCAAACCCCTTGGTCCAGGCGAGAATCCACCAGTCAGTCCACTTCTATTTCAGAAAGTCCCTGCAACACCCCCGCCACTTCCCTCATACCAGGGGCTCTGTATTACCCCCCATACTGTACCTTCTCTGCCCCCGCCTCCTGTGGCAGGGGCTCTGAGAGTATTTCCTCTTTCTTCCCCCAACCCCTAAGGATCTTTTCCCCCACTGGGATGGAAGGGATGGACAGACAGCTTGTTTCTTCTCTCTTCCCCAACAACAACCATGGAGCAGACTTTGGGGAGGCTGCACACCGAGAGGAAGGAAGAGAAATACTGTGTAATTGTGTTTGGCCACTTCACTTTGCCTAACCAAAAACAGAGGTGATGTCTCCATCTGACAGCATAAGGTGATAAAAAACATTTTTCACCATCATTATCCCCTGGGATTACTTAGTTCATTGATGGATAGACTAAAACCAATATTCCTCACAGAAGGGCATGAGGCTTGCAAATCTCTGATAACTAAAGTCCTTTCAGATCCTCAAATGAATTGTGCAAAATACTTAAATAGTTTTATTCCTTCTGAGTAGGTTTCTCATCCACATACAACCATCTCTCCCTTCTATATTATCTCTTGTTTTGTCCCCTAACAATTTTCATCACTTCTTCAACAAGAAAATGATAGAACAGTAATTTCCCTTGCTTCCAGTGGCATGGCATTTCTAGATATACTTCATAGGAATGTTTACAAACTCTGTATTTTCTGGTAGTCGGATGACCAACTGCCCTTTTTCTGTCTCTTTCTAACTGAAGAGATTGAATGGCTCCAGAGTGTCAGAAGAATGGCAAAACCTCAGGGAAAAAAAACTTGCTTTCTTCAGTAAGGCTTTGTCTACACTCAGGGGCGGCTCCAGGCACCAGCACCCAAGTGCGTGCCTGGTTAGCAAGCCGCGGGGGGTGCCCTGCCGGTCGCTGTGGGGGCGGTAGTCAGGGAGCCTTCAGTGGCATGCCTGTGGGAGGTCCGCTGGTCCCGCGGCTTCGGCGGTGGTGGGTACGCCGAAGCTGCAGGACCGGTGGACCTCCCACAGGCATGCCGCTGAATCCGCGGCACCGGGGACCTCCCACAGGCATGCCGCCGAAGGCAGCCTGCCTGCCGTGCTTGGGGCGGCAAAATACATAGAGCCGCCCCTGTCTACACTATCACCTTTGTTGGTAAAACTTTTGTTTGGGGAGTAAAAAAAACCACCCCCTTGACCAACATAAGTTTCACGAGCAAAAGCTCGTTTCAGAGCTCTCTCCTGCTGACATAGCACTGTCCAAACCAGCACATCTTCATAAATGTGGTTTATGAAATTCTAGTAACAAAAATTCAAGTTGTACCCTCACTAAGAATCTTTCTTAAAACCCAGTTCCGCAGTATAAAAACCATCTGGCTGATTTCTAGGTTGACCGGAGGTCACCGTACCACTGAACATTAACCTGAGTTCAACCAATTTCTAACCAAGCTCTTTGCTCTAACACAAGGGGAGCCCAACCTTCTTATGTCTTTTAGGCACTACTGCAACGTAAATGTTAAATTATAACAACCAGCATTGTGTCCTGACCTCGATTTATGCCTACAAGTAGAAAACCTGTTTTATAATCCCATGGCTCCTCCTCTACCTTACATCAATCAATCACCCAACTCCTGCTTTCCAAATTGCATTCCTAGCACCAGATGGTGAAGTGCAAAAATAGAAACAATAGCATTTGCATGGCTGAAAATGGTGTTCAAGGCTTACAGGTTAATACAACCAGCTTCACGTGGCTCTGAGGGTAAAACATACTCCTCCAAGATAAGAATGCCCAGATCTCTACTTTTTATAGTACAGGCCAGAGAGAAGAAAGAAACCAACTCTGCCATGTGCAATCTGCTGTTGCTTTCTTGCTCCCTATCTTTCCTCTTGAGGCTTGACACATGATTTCAATAAGGGTTTCAATAACATTAAAATGTCTTTTATAAGAAATGAATAACTCTACACATTGGATTTTCTCATCTGAGGGGAAATATGCTCTATTGTGTACTCTATTTTAAAAGTCTTGATGATCCCTATAAGATTGGGTATGCAATTAATGTATTAAACTTTGTCTTTCAGCTCCAAAACACAGCCCTATAGAAGTTAAACTAAAGGAGAACTGATTTAACTTTTAGAGAAGTTAGTTCCATTTTTTCTGTGTGGGTCAGCCACTAGATGACAAGATTGCACAATAATAAACCACAGTCAATACATTAACTCCTCCTGCCAAAGATGCAGACTCTGGATAACTAGTTATCTTGGTGCTCATATCAAGAGACTTAGAGAAACGTAAAGTAGCAGCTAAGAAACACCATTCTGTCTTTTATTTAGTATGTGATTCCATATAGTACAGGGCAGTTAGAATGTACAAAGAGTTCAGGAAAGCCGTCTTTTAATCAAATTACTCATTTGGTTCATGTTATTTATACCCTTATTCTATTTCAGATATGCAACAGTAAGAAAAACTGCCATTGTAATTTTGGTTGGGCCCCTCCAGACTGTAAATTAAAAGGATTTGGAGGAAGTGTTTCCAGTGGGCCCCCTCCACCTACCAATAGTAAGTGCTGTGAAAAACTAAGCACTTTATATTTTAGCCTGTTTTTTAGTCTAAAGCCAGGAATCTGTAACCTGTATTCTAATGTGGTCCTTGCAGCTGTCACCCACGCCTTTGTCACATCCACGCTATGCTACAGCAATGTGGTCAGCTTGGAGCTGCCCTTGAAAGGAGCTGGATGGAAGTCATTTCTTATAGAACACTCAAAAGGCCTGATTCTGATATCCTTATTCATACCAAGTGTAGCCCGATCCATAGATTATATATTAATTATATTGATTACTTAAGAATTCTCAGTTATTACTCTGAGATTTGACAGGTTCTTGTCCCAAGATCAGGCCCAGTATTATTAAAATTACTGTATAGATGGGAGCTCTGATGTGCACAGTTGTAAAACTCACACTGTAGGAACCCTTCTACAAATAGTTTATTAATACATTTAGCAAAGTCACAAACACTCGAACCCAGTAAAGTGGGTAGAGATAATACAGAATGTACATCTGAACATCCATATACTCACACCATCCCTGGCAGAACAATCTGAAATATTAGCCATTATCTTCCTCATCACCATCACCTTCCTCATCATCTCCAGTGGCCATCATCCTGGCACCTCCCAAGGGCTACATCTCTCTCTCCTCCCACACACAGACCTGAATGCATCTTTTATAATATGTTACGCTGACACCACTATGTCTAATGCTTATTCAATAGGGGTTTCTCCCCTCTTCCTTATTTGTATTTCTTCATCCTACTAATGTTAAGGTTCCCTCCTCCTATAGGTAGTATATGAATGATCTCAACTTATTATGATATACATCAGTTTGTTGCTATAGCACTCTTGTGGTCTGATATCTGTGGAGGTTCTATCCAAAAAACAGTGTTAGCTCGTGTTTCTTTGGTTGGCTGGTGTCGTTATGGACAAAATTTCTCCTTACAAACTCTATTTCTAGTTCCCCAAAACTTAGAGGTGACCGTTAGGTCATTTATCTGTGCCACAGTTCATAGGCCTCAAGCCTTAAGCTAACTGCTGAAGCCAATGTCTTATAGGTTACAGGCCTCTAGGTTCCTTGCATTACTGCCAAATAAAATAAATGCTAAAGCTAGCCCCTTGGGCAACACAAGTAGCACTTTACTTCACAAATGGATCAGTAGGACCTTGTGGAGTTCAGGTACTATTTATCATGAATAAGTGTATCAGAATAAATAGACCCTAAATAGACAACAGAGGCAAAAGAGTATTGGAAAGAAAGTGATGCACTTTTTTCTACCTAACTCAGTGGCCCCTATTATGCTCCTACCCAGCCCCCTTCAATTTTTCTTCTTCCTTATGTAGAATTTCTCTGTCTTACCATAAGCCTAAATCCTCCAGTCCTAGTAGTCACCCATTCCTTTTAACTGGTTATTACTTTCCAATTTTTATAAACTCACTGAATTCCCATATCTCCCCATATGTGATTCTCCACATATAGTCCACATCTGGGGTGCATCTGGGGTAGAAAGGGCTGTTTCAAGTTGTTGAGCATCAAGTAATTTCATCTTTCAAATGACTCAAATTTTATAGTTTAGAGTCATAAATAATAATAGGCCAAATCTTAATAAATGTTTCTCTTAATGCCAATTCAGGGACTTGAGTCCCACTGTTTTACTCACATGAGGTTCTTTGCCAGGCCTTAGCAGATGTAACAACTAAAGACAAGCAAAATAATCATAATTATTAACTATGACTATTATTAAAGAAAGGAAAAAAATTAAAACTAAATCAGAACACAAACAATAAACATAGGTTACTTCAGGTACAATCTTGTCTATATGTCTCTCTCTGGAGAGCTTTTGACAGCGATTACACCTTATCAGAGTTGGTCTACTCTTGAAGGGGACCAAAGTACCTTATTCCTCAAAATTGGTTGTGAGCCTTTCCTTAGTGTATCAAAGATAATAAAACAGTTTATAGATGGGCAAAATACTTTTGTTTAAGGGCAGGTGAGCCCTGTTTGAGTTATCAGTAATAACATAACAGGTTATAAATGGGCAAAGGTGAATAATCTTAACTAGGTCCTATGAAATTAAAGAAACTATTTAAATCAGTTACTCAAAAGAAGTCATTCAAGGAGCTACATTGAAAGAGGCAAATCAATGAATATCAGAAATCTTAAATCCAAATTAAATACCATTATTTCCCTCTGTTTTACCAATGTTAACTTATGTCTCCTGTCCAGGAATACATAGGTACCACTGTGCCTCAGTGGGTCATAGCTGAGAATATCAGATTCAGGACAAACTGCTGAGAAATAGGGCAGACTCACCCCAAAATGGTGATTATTCTATTATTAGATATATCAACCCTGTGACCAAAGTAAATTTCTGTCGTACCACATTGGTTAACAAGAAGTCAAAATCCAGTTTACTTAGGCATTCTAGCCCTTATTTCACCACACAAACACTGTACTTTATGATGGGTGATTGTTGAAAACCAATTTCATCACATACAGGGTCCTTCTAATCCCAAGAGATCAGCCACTTAGCCAGGTCAATATCCCAATAATCACTATGCTACCAATCCTTTAGTAACTGAAATCTAAAGATTTATTAATAAAATAAAAGTTTTAAAGGGGTTAATAGAACATATACATACAATAATTGCAATATTGTTATATCAGGTTTGTAGCAGTGATGTTATAGACTAGGGATCTGCAACCTTTGGCCCGCGGCCCGCCAGGGTAAGTGCCCTGGCGGGCCGAGCTGGTTTGTTTACCTGGCACGTCCACAGGTTCGGCCAATCTCAGCTCACACTGGCTGCGGTTCTCCTGTCCAGGCCAATGGGGGATGCGGGAAGTGGCGCGTGCCGAGGGATGTGATGGCTGCTCCTTCCCGCAGCCTCCATTAGAATCATAGAATATCAGGGTTGGAAGGGACCTCAGGAGGTATCTAGTCCAACCCCCTGCTCAGAGTAGGACCAATTCCCAACTAAATCATCCCAGCCAGGGCTTTGTCAAGCCTGACCTTAAAAACCTCTAAGGATGGAGATTCCACTACCTGCCTAGGTAACCCATTCCAGTGCTTCACCGCCCTCCTAGTGAAAAAGTTGTTCCTAATATACAACCTAAACTTCCCCCACTGCAACTTGAGACCATTACTCCTTGTTCTGTCATCTGGTACCACTGAGAACAGCCTAGATCCATCCTCTTTGGAACGCCCTTTCAGGTTGTTGAAAGCAGCTATCAAATCCCCCTCATTCTTCTCTGGTGCAGACTAAACAATCCCAGTTCCCTCAGCCTCTCCTCATAACTCATGTGCTCCAGCCCCCTAATCATTTTTGTTGCCCTCCGCTGGACTTTTTCCAATTTTTCCACATCCTTCTTGTAGTGTGGGGCCCAAAACTGGACACAGTACTCCAATGAGGCCTTACCAATGTCGAATAGAGGGGAATGATCACATCCCTCAATCCGCTGCCAATGCCCCTACTTATACAGCCCAAAATGCTGTTAGATCCTTTTCTGCAGAACTGCTGCCTAGCCATTTGGTCCCTAGTCTGTAGTAGTGCATGGGATTCTTCCGTCCTAAGTGCAGGACTCTGCATTTGTCCTTGTTGAACCTCATCAAGTTGCTTTTGGCCCAATCCTCTAATTTGTCTAGGTCCTTCTGTATCCTATCCCTACCTTCCAGCGTATCTACCACTCCTCCCAGTTTAGTGTCATCTGCAAACTTGCTGAGAGTGCACTCCACGACATCCTCCAGATCATTAATGAAGATATTGAACAAAACCGGCCCCAGGACCGACCCTTGGGGCACTCCGCTTGATACTGGCTGCCAACTAGACATGGAGCCATTGATCACTACCCGTTGAGCCCGATGATCTAGCCAGCTTTCTATCCACCTTATAGTCCATTCATCCAGTAAAGTCTCTCTGGTAACTTTCAAAAGATTGGAAGGTCCTCAGTCCATAGTTCAATATGCTGCTTTTAGTTGTAAATCCAGAGAATCAGGGTAGGAAAGAGGCAAAATGGAGTCATCACGAGGGTCTTTTATATTTTTTGCCATGTGCCTGAAAATGTTATGTTTCAAACAAAGCTCACAGCCCCCTTTGTGGAAAGTTACTGCCACAAGATAGAGTCCAGGATCACATGAGCCTATCGCATGTCCTTACATGGCTTGATGACTCACAGGGGGTAGCCCTTTGGAGGCTGAGGCATCCGCCAGAAGATCTATGTGGGCAGAATGAGTTTCTTCTATGGCCCATTGTGAGAGCTAAGTGTCTTTAATGGGCCATCAACACAAAGCTGTCTAGCCTTGATGTACATCTTATCTGGTGGGTGTTATTCAGAAATACAGTGCATATGTAAGATACCAGTGCATAGCCAATATTCATAGCTTCATATACAAAAATTATACATGCGTATAATCAGAATAATCATACTTAGAAAACCACAACTTTCCACTGACACCTTACATGACATGCTTTGTACAAGATTTGTTGCAGTTTTCTAACAGTGGCAATATCAATGATATAGATGGTCATATTTCAATCATACAGCATCACAATAGGCTAAATAATTTGGTTTAATGGAAGCTGTTCTATCTTAACTGACAATAGAATTTCAGTGTTTTCAGTGTTGTAGCCATGTTGGTCCCAGGATATTAGAGAGACAAGATGGGTTGGTGAAAGAGACAAGTGGGCTGCTTCTCCTCGAATGGTCCCTTAGAATGTGTTAACTACGTATGCTAAACAATCTGTTCCACCTTGTATTTAGCTGTGACACTCTAAGTACTACCTTTCTGAAGACCTGAAGAAGTCTTAACTGAAAAGCTTGTCTCTTTCACCCACAGAAGTTGGTCCAATAAAAGGTATTACCTCACACATCTTGTCTATTAGCATTTCAGTACCATTAAAATAATTACAAGAAAAAAATTACATTTAATCCCTTGGCAGGGCTTTACAACTTCATTTCACCATACATGTTGAACTTTTGATGTTGTTGTCATCTGAACTGGAAGGTTGCTTCTTTTTGATGCTACTCTTTGGTTGTTCCTGTAGAGACGAGCTAAGCAGAGATGGGAGGCTACAGTGAATGCTGTAAATTTGAGGATAGGAGCAAAGAGAGAGTTTGCTCATTTCAGAGGGTTTTTACACCCTTCTCTTTCCATACCTTCATGGAAGGAGGAAAACACCCCTTTCAGGCTTGACTGGATTCAAAAGGTTTGCTTGTCATCCTTTCATCGGCTCAACACTTTCATTGTTTGATCTTGGGAACAGTTTCAACTAGTGAATGGTGATCTGCTACTACTTGCGCAGTAGGGTTTAAATTTTTCCTGAACTTGATTATTGCTTCTTCTTAACAGTCTTTGGAGAGGTGGCTCATATATTTCTTATTTTAGTAAGGAAATTGCTTAATATTTGAGATTGCTGTTAATTGGGTAATTAATTCGTTTTTGTTTAAGTGTTCTGCTCATCCCAGTTACGGTACTGCCTCTTGGAACTCAACAGTAGAACCTTCTCCAAGCAGTGCCTGATAGAGCACACGTGTCTCCACTCCTGCCCCTCCCCTTGGTGTCCTGAGGGTGAGACTATATTAGAGGGCACTGTGTTCTCTACCACCTCAGTTCCTTCCAGCCACCAAACAGAAGTAAACTGCTCCTGTCCTTTGGATCCAGGCTTTTCTCTGTTTATAGTGCCTTGTTAGTTTATAGTTGTTGTTCTTAGTGTAGTTTTTAGTATAAAGTAGTTTTAAGTATAGGATAATAGAGAGAGTGTAATATACAATCAGTTCCTTGTGTTATGGCAGAACCATAGAAGAAGAGTATGGGCTTTAAGAGATGTGCTTCATGCCCTGCTGTTTTTTCCAGTATCAGGAGAACACATGAGGAGTCTTCAGTGTTTTGAAGAAGGGCATTCTCCCTCTGGGTGTTCCATTGGCTGAACTTCCACTCCCAGAGCATGCAAGGACAGGCAGACCAGTTGCTGCTTAAGGAGACTTTGTCTGCTGAGCCATCCAGTTCCTGGGGTTCATCAGAAAGGAAAACTAAGAAGCCTGACTTGGTTCCAGTGGCTTCTTCTAGCAATAGAGAGTTCTAATTCATCGGGATCTTTGTCAATGATCATTTCCAATTCTTCGGCTAAAGCTGCCAGGGCTTCAAAGGCACTGGAGATAGAAAAGGGCTGTTGACCTGTCAGGGAACCTAAAGCTATGTTGATTCTGGCTGTATCAGTTCCAAAGAAGCAAAAGCTGAGGGAGAAGATGGGAACTGTTAGCAGTGCTAGATCCCACTAGTCAGACTTATCGGATCTGTCTGATACAAACATAGTCTCTACAGTTCTGACTCGGAAGTTCAAGCCGGTTCTGGGTTATACTTCAAAATCCTATGTTATGTAGGTGAGTGTTTCCCTGGATCCACTATTTTCCAGGCCTGTGGTACTGATCCCATATTCTGCTCCAGTTCCAGGACTATCATCAGAGCCCAAGAGGATGTTAACAGTAATGGCTAATATCCATCTTCCTCCACCTGAGCGATCCTCAGATCTGATCAACAGAAAATTGGCAAAGGAGAAGAGACAGTCTTCTTTAGTTCCAAGATCTACTTTGTCATCACCTGAAAAGAGGAGGAGAGTAGAGGAAATTGTTAGTCTTTCTCCAGATCCTTCTATGCCTCCTCCTAAAATTCCTATTCTCTGGGTAGACCTTTCTCACCCTTTATTTCTCTTCATTCTCCAGTTGCTATGTTTTCTCCAGTGACATCCATACCACATCCAAGGTCAGATCTGTCCTTAGGGCAGGATATAGGAGGAATCAAGAGCCCCGCTTCATCCCAAGTTATGTTATCCTATCCATTTGCTCCTCTTCTCATGGGTATGTTTCCAGATTCTAGCTACTGGAAACACTGGCAGTCATAGTCTTGATGGCCATAATGGGTTCCGCCACAACAATTTTTGAGGGAGAAGGGTGTAGAAGTGCAGTATCATCTGTTAAGGATCCGGTGGCTGAACAGTTCTCAGATCTAATTCCTCCAGATCCGTTGGTAGTTCAGACAGTATTGCCTGATACTCTTTCTGAAGCACAGAATGAAGAGATGGCTCCTCTTTTTCAACAGAAGCAAATGGATATTGGTTTTGATCTGGATTTGTCACCTGACCAGCATGTGGGTGTGACTTTGGCATCCTCCCATTCTGAATATGTTTTGTAATTTTATGAACTTGTGAATTGCACAGTAGTCGGTTTGAAATCATCTTCGGTGGTTTTGCAGGAAACCACCCATCCAGTATTTGACATCCTTGGAGCTATCTCCATGAACAGGTCACTCCCTATTTTGGATGATCTTTTGCAACCTGCTAAAGTAACATAGTCAACTCTTGCTTTTTGTCAGACGTTTCCAAGAAAAGTGGACAAACTGTATCAGGTTTTCAGGAAGGTCTTGTTATTTTCTCATCTATCCTGTACCAAATTTGCTGGTGGTGGCTGCTGATAGTAATAGGTTTAGGTCTGGCCAAACTCACTTTACCCCTGTGGATAGAAAGGGGAGGAAGATTGATGCAGTTGGGAGAGAGGATTTCTGGTCCTTTTTCTTTGGGAATTAGAGTAGCTAATTAACATTCAGTGATGGCCAGTTACCATTTCCATCTAGGGGAAAGAATGGCATTCTTTGTTAGAGTTGCCAGAGGATAAAAGAAGACTGACTAATGCTATTCTGGCAGAAGAACAGAACATGGCAAAGCCCTCAGGGCATTATTTGGTGCTTCAGATTCTTCTGCCAGAGCTTTGGCATCTGCACTCTGTTTGAGGTGGTATGCTTGGCTCTGTCATCTTCCTTGGCTGAGGATACTAAAGTTCTTTATTTTATTTATCTATTAAAGAAGTCTTCATTATTGCTAAAATATCAACCAGGAGGGTGAGTGAACTGCAAGCCCCCATGGCTGATCCACCATTTACAATTTTGCATAAAGATAAGGTGGTTTTAGACCTGATTTCAGGTTTCTACCAAAAAGAATGTCTGAATTTCATATCAATCAGACAGTTAATTTACTGTTTTTTCCACAACACCTCAGGATAATAAAGTGGAGTTTGCGTTACATACTTTAGATGCTTGATGGACATTTGACTCAGAACCAGTTTTATGAAGTCATATACACTGTTTGTTTGTTTCTTACACAAAGAATCATGTGGGTCATAGCATGTCTGCTCATACTGTTTCCAGATGAGTTAAACAGGGCATCATTCAGTGTTACAAATTAGCAGAAATCCCTTCGCCTCCCATTGTACGGTCTCATTCTACTAGTGCAGTAGCAGCGTCTTATGCTTGTCTTAAACATGTTCCTGTTAGGGAAATTTGCAAGACTGCTACCTGGAAGTCAGTGCATACATTCACTAAACATTATGCCCTGGATCCAGCTTCTAGAGTAGATGACAAATCTGGCAGAGAGGTGTTAATATTGTCATTTACTTAGGACTCTGTTCCCACCTCTGAGGCTTTTTCAGCACTGCTTGTCAAACTACCCATAAGTGGGAATATTCAGAGCCACTCAAAGAAGAAATGAAGGTTACTTACTTGTAACCAGAGTTCTTCAAGATGATTCTGCATATTCATGGTGCCCACTCGCCTTCCCCTGTTTCTCAGATTCCTATTATAGTTTTCTGGGTTAACGGTAGAAGGAACTGAGGCAATAGAGGGCACCGCACCCTTTATCTAGCCTCACCCTTGGTATGTTTGGAGACAAAGAGGGGAGGGGCAAGAGTGGGCACACACATACTCTAACAGACACTGCCTAGAGAAGGTTCTAGTGTTTGGTGCCATCACGCGACACATTACCCATTAATGTGAATGTGCAGAGTCATCTTGAAGAAATCCAGTTACAAGTAAGTATCAGGGGGTAGCCGTGTTAGTCTGTATCTGCAAAAACAACAAGGAGTCTGGTGGTACCTTAAAGACTAACAGATTTATTTGGGCATAAGGTTTTGTGGGTAAAAACCTTACTTCTTCAGATGCAATCTGAAGCTTATGCCCAAATAAATCTGTTAGTCTTTAAGGTGCCACCAGACTCCTTGTTGTAGTTACAAGTAAGTAACCTTCAGTTATATTTTATACTCAGATGGCTTCTTGCATTAGTAACCAGTTGTAGTATTAAATGACCTTGCTATATTTGTACATAATATATCTCCTAATCACATAACAATTGTAAGAGGTTTTTTCAGTTATAGAAATGAAAAGAGTAAGGAAGGATAAAATAGGGCTTCTGTGCAGTGTGAATGGGATAGAGATTATAGATAATCTAGATGTGATTTAAAAACTAAATGAACACTTTGCCTCTGTTTTCAGTAGGGATGATAATATAGAAAATCAGCATGAAGACAGGATGGGTGATGGAAATGAGTATATAGAAATGGAAATTCCCACATCTGAGATGGAAGTTGTGCATTTAAATTTCTTTTTAAAGCAAATTAGTAAATCTGTATTTGCACTAACATTTCACCTCAGTTCAAACCTGATTTAGGTCACAAATGAGTTTTGGGATCTTAGGATGATCCATGGAAATATGTTCATCTCATATAACAATGTAAAGGTGTGTATAACAGAATGTAAAGAACGTAATGTGCTCAAAATGGGGGGACTGGATAATCTGCAACCCAGAATACCAAAAGAACTGGCACATGAGATAGATTAATTAAAAATCCTTACTCCTAGACTGGCAACATGGGGGTAGTATTGTGTGAGTGGAGAATAGCTGACTATCTATATCTATATATATAACAAAGGGGGGGAAGTGATCTGGGCCACTACAGCCCCTTTAGTCTGACTTTACTAGTATGCAATTTTTTACAACACATTAAAGGAAAGAATAATTAAATTCATGGAGGCAGATGGAATATGGGTGTTTTTGATAGATATGCTCTTGTTCAAAATAAATTATTTTTGGAAAGTTATATGGCTTGTGTTATACAGGAGTTTAGAGCAGATGATCTCAGTAGTCCCTTCTGGCCTTGGAGACTATGAATCTATTACAAGAACTGTAAATTCTTCTTCAGATGATTGGCCCTACTGTATTGAGGGGGTTACGCATGCGCACCATGCACCCAGAGTTGGAGAATTTAAAAGTAGTGTCTGTTAGTCCGCTCATGCTGTACTTTTGGGTCAGGTGACTATAGGGGACAAATGTAAAGCTACAGCCTTGTCACTGGTGCATGCTATATCTCAATAATCCAGAAAATATGCTAAATTTGGATGAGCAGTGTTACAGTCCTTATTCAGGCAGACTCCAAAACCCTCCTCCTTTCTGAACAGCTTGTGAGTTACCTGAAGTGAAATGGACATGTGCAACCACTCGAAGAAGAAAAAATAAGGTTATTAATCTATTGTGTAACTGTTCTTTGAGATGTTACAATTTAGCTGGGGCTACTATAAGGTGGGTACATAACTGGCTGGATAACCGTACTCAGAGAGTTGTTATTAATGGTTCCCAATCCTGCTGGAAAGGTATAACAAGTGGGGTTCTGCAGCGGTCTGTTTTGGGACCGGCTCTGTTCAATATCTTCATCAATGACTTAGATATTGGCATAGAAAGTACGCTTATTAAGTTTGCAGATGATACCAAACTGGGAAGGATTGCAACTGCTTTGGAGAACAGTGTCATAATTCAAAATGATCTGAACAAATTGGAGAAATGGTCTGAGGTAAACAGGATGAAGTTTAACAAAGACAAATGCAAAGTGCTCAACTTAGGAAGGAAAAATCAGTTTCACACATACAGAATGGGAAGAGACTGTCTAGGAAAGAGTACGGCAGAAAGGGATCTAGAGGCTATAGTGGACCACAAGCTAAATAAGAGTCAACAGTGTGATGCCGTTGCAAAAAAAACAAACGTGATTCTGGGATGCATTAACAGGTGTGTTATGAGCAAGACACGAGAAGCCATTCTTCCACTCTACTCTGCGCTGGTTAGGCCTCAACTGGAGTATTGTGTCCAGTTCTGGGCACCGCATTTCAAGAAAGATGTGGAGAAATTGGAGACGGTCCAGAGAAGAGCAACAAGAATGATTAAAGGTCTTGAGAACGTGACCTATGAAGGAAGGCTGAAAGAACTGGGTTTGTCTAGTTTGGAAAAGAGAAGACTGAGAGGGTAGCAGTTTTCAGGTATCTAAAAGGGTGTCATAAAGAGGAGGGAGATAACTTGTTCACCTTAGCCTCTAAGGATAGAACAAGAAGCAATGGGCTTAAACTGCAGCAAGGGAGGTTTAGGTTGGACATTAGGAAAAAGTTCCTAACTGTCAGGGTGGTTAAACACTGGAATAAATTGCCTAGGGAGGTTGTGGAATCTCCATCTCTGGAGATATTTAAGAGTAGGTGAGATAAATGTCTATCAGGGATGGTCTAGACAGTATTTGGTCCTGCCATGAGGGCAGGGGACTGGACTCGATGACCTCTCCAGGTCCCTTCCAGTCCTAGAATCTATGAATCTATGTGTTGCACATATCCATTTCATGCCTCCCCTCCCCCTGCCCATTCTCTCCGTATCACAGTCTTTTTTTCTGGTAAGTGAAGGGGGGCTAAGGCGGCTCCATCCTTTTATACCCTGAGCTAGCAACATGAGCAAATGGGGGGCACAAGTGCCACCCCAGTGGGAAAAACATCTTAGGGTTCAGGACACTGGGCACACATACACCTGAACTGGAGTGGACATGTACAACAGATCTCAAAGAATAACACAGAACAGATTAGTAACGGCTTTTCCTCTGCCTGTGGCATACACACTACTTTAATATCCTGAGGCCTATAATACTTTGGTCTAGTTCTGGTTGCTGGGCTTGGTATGGGGGTGGCAAGTGGTGTTACTGTCCTGTGATATACAGGAGGTCATATTGGATGATCTGGTGGTCTCTTTTGGCCTGAAACTCTAACCTCTGTGAGCTGCTTATTTTGCCTTGCCGAGAGGCACATCTCCGATAGATGCACTATCTGCCATTCTGTTTCTAAAAGAACAGAGAAGGCAAGAGAGTTTCACAGTAATTATTCCTCTTAGAGAAGTTGGGAAGGGACTCCTCTGATCTGGAGAAAAAAGACTCTGCTAGGCCTGAGACCAGCAAAACAGTGCTTCTATGAGCTCTTACTCAACTCTGAACTCCCAGGCTCAGTATACTAAGAAGGCAACAGCTGAGACCAGCAAAAAAGCAGAGTCATCTGAGAGGGGTAGGAAAGAATACTCCTCTGGACAGCACAAATCCAGGTCACCTTCAGTGGGACCTAGTAGAAAGTGGAAGCGACCACCTCAACCTGTTTCCTGAAAAGTTAGTTTGTGTCCCAGAATGGGTCATTCTGATGTCCTCAGAGACGTCACCAAGCAATGGTGCTGTCTCATGTGGAGCTCTGCACTTTGCCTGGTACCAACTGCAATGCACCTGGTACTGGTGACCTAGGTACCCATGATTCCAGTGCCGATAACTGCGCTACAGTTGTTCTTGGTATCAACCTTCTCAGCACTGAAGTCATTTTCAGTTTAGAGTTTGAACTAATAGTGACTGTTCAGTCTAAATGACTGCTACTGTCTTTGGTGCTGCGAGCACCACCTATGGTACCAACCGCTAATACCCTCATAGTCCCAACTGTTTCTTTGAAACCTGTAAGAGCACAGTCCATAGCTCAGGTTTGAACCCTGTCAAAGTAACTCCACCTTCAGAAAAGGAATATTCTTTCTCATCCTCAACTTCTGAGTAGAGCAGTGAGGCATCCCACACACACTTACCAGTAACCTGTTCTGATGATCTTTACTGGCTGGACATGCCCCTTTATTACACTCATAGACCTAGATGATCTAGGGATGAGTATTCTCCCCCATACCCACCCCCATGATCCCTGGCCCTTGCCCATATTAGACTCAATCTTGGTGGTACAGGGTCCCTTGGGGCATTCAGACTGCAAGAAACCCAGCTTCAAGTGTTCCTTCCAAGACTAGGTATCTCTCCTGTCTGAGATCCCTTAGGATTATGCAAGAGGCCCTGGCAGCCATCAGTCACCCTGTGTAGCAGCAGGATCATAAAGCAAGGATGAGCACCTGCAATATTTGGAGCAGCTATCGCCTTCTCCTCATGAGACAAAGCAATAATGCCCATTACTTCTACACAGCCTCCTGTTGCTCCAGGAATTTCTATGCTGAATGGCAGATAGTGTTGAGATGCTGTAGAAGCAGTGCAGGAAAACTCACACAAGCTATGTGATATCCTGCACACATCAGTACCTGGAGAATTGGCCATGTCAATTAATGTGGGAATATCGGTACCAGTAAAACATGTCAGTTAGACACGAGCATCTGTGGTACTTACCTTCAAAACAGCACATAGCTACCAGATACCTGCATCTGGCTTTAAATATTTTTATACACATCAAATCCCAGGGTCTTTGATTGTAGATGCTGTGCATGAGAATTCCAGGCAACAAGGACCACCAATAATAACACCAAGAGACAAGGTTGGATTTATTTGGAAAAAGAAGTTACTCAGGAGCAAGTTTCCAAATCCATGTCACCGATTATCGGGCTTTATTAGCTAAATACTATTATTTAAATTGGAACAAAGTATGTAATTTTATTCATAAACTTCCTCAAAACATCAGGAAAGAATTGAGGTCTATTGTCTCCAACTGTTAACTTCATGCAACATTAGATGCCTTGGATACAGAGTGAGATCTATAGCCATATCTATCACCATATGCAGTGCTTCATGGCGGCTGTCTTCAGGATACCTAAAGTACAAACAACTATTGGGGCCTTTCCCTTTAAAGTCTGTAACCTGTTTTATATCAAGACAGACAAATCCCTGCACTCATTGAAAGAGCCACTATGGGAGTCTACTTGCTGGCACCTTGGAGAAAACAGGCCTGGCCTCAGAATTATTTCAAGGAGAGAGCACCTGTCTACTATTAGAGTCAGTACAGACCCTTGGAACCACTGAGGACAAGGCAGAGGTTCCAACAAAGAAGACCCTCTGTCTCTTCTTCATCTGCTACTCAACCCTGAGTCCACCTTTAAAAAAAAAAAGATGCCTTGATCAAGAGCCAGTTGGAGTCTCTAAAGGATCTGTACCCTTCTACCCCATCACCCCACCCTCCCTTCCATCCCCATGCCCATTGCAAATTGACTGTTTTATTTTCAGGAGGACTGGAACCACATCCCCTCAGAACACTGGCTCTTACAGATCATCTAAATGGGGTATTCCATACTGTTTCAGTGCCTTCCTACCTCCCATTCCCTTCCCTGGCCTTCTTCAGGGACCCCTCTGATAAGAGACTGATACAGCAGGAAGTGGACTCCCTTCTCAAATCTCAGAGCAGTGAAGAAGTGCCTTGAGTTCAGAGAGAAGAAGTTTTGTTCATGGAGCTCCTCTATTCCCTGCTTTTCTCTTTTAGTGCCAATCTCCTTATGGGTTTTAAAGGACAGGCCTGGGTTCTTCTGGATCCTGGCTCCAGCTCAGCAGAGTGTAAATTTCTAATTTTCTTCTCATATTTATTTGGCAGTGTCTCCACTCGCCTCACTCCTTCCTAGCAGGGTCACCAGGGCAGCTTGGAAGGAAAATTCTAACCACAGGGTAACCTCCAACCCCCCAACCTGAAGCAAATACTCACCAGCAACTACACACCACACCACAGAAACACCAACCCAGGAACCTATCCCTGTAGCAAACCTCGTTGCCTACTCTGTCCCCATATCTACTCTGGCAACAGCATCAGAGGACCCAACCACATCAGCCACACCATCAAGGGCTCATTCACCTGCACATCCACTAATGTTATATATGCCATCATGTGCCAGCAATGCCCCTCTGCCATGTACATTGGCCAAACCGGACAGTCCCTCCGCAAAAGAATAAATGGACACAAATCGGACATCAGGAATGGTAACATACATAAACCAGTAAATGAACACTTCAATCTCCCTGGTCATTCTATTACAGATTTAAAAGTCACTATCATTGAACAAAAAAACGTCAGAAACAGACTTCAAAGAGAAACAGCAAGAACTAAAATTCATTTGCAAATTCAACACCATTAATCTGGGCTTGAATAGGGACTGGGAGTGGCTGGCTCATTACAGAAGCAGCTTTTCCTCTCCTGGAATTGACACCTCCTCATCTATTATTGGGAGTGGACTACATCCACCCTGATGGAATTGGCCCTGTCAACACTGGTTCTCCACTTGTGAAGTAACTCCCTGCTCTCCATGTGTCAGTATATAATGCCTGCATCTGTAACTTTCACTCTATGCATCTGAAGAAGTGAGGTTTTTACTCACGAAAGCTTATGCCCAAATAAATCTGTTAGTCTTTAAGGTGCCACCAGACTCCTTGTTGTTAGGGTAATCCACACTTCCTTGCCAGATAGTTGGAGACTCCCAAGAAATAAAACAAACACACACAATTTGTTCAATGCAGTAATTATATTAAACAGGAAGTAAATATAATGTACCTCTCAGGGGCATCGGTGCCCTGGCTATAATACCTGTGAATTTCACATGTCATGTGACCTGATATAGTAAACGTAAAAATTAGTGTCCCAAATTTAATAGGCAGCAAGTAATAAAAGCTCCAACCCCTTACTCCTGGCTTGAGGGGACAGTTCAGGGAGCAGGGGGTTTCCAGAACAATTTCTCTGACCATCTAAAAGATGGTGCATTCAGAATTCCGTGAACGATCCTCAGTTCAGAGATATGTCTGGACTCCTTAGTTAGTGCAGAGGGGCTGTTGATCACTACTGGCAGGCGTCCCCTTGAAGCAGAAGTCATGCTGCTTCCATTCCCAGGATATCCCCTCACCAAAGGCTCTTACGTAAATTAAGTTGTCATGGGATAAAAGGGAAGATCCTTTCATGGATTGAGAACTGGTTAAAAGACAGGAAACAAAGGGTAGGAATTAATGGTAAATTTTCAGAATGGAGAGGGGTAACTAGTGGTGTTCCCCAAGGGTCAGTCCTAGAACCAATCCTATTCAACTTATTCATAAATGATCTGGAGAAAGGAGTAAGAAGTGAGGTGGCAAAGTTTGCAGATGATACTAAACTGCTCAAGATAGTTAAGACCAAAGCAGACTGTGAAGATCTCACAAAACTAAGTGATTGGGCAACAAAATGGCAAATGAAATTTAATGTGGATAAATGTAAAGTAATGCACATTGGGAAAAATAACCCCAACTATACATACAATATGATGGGGGCTAATTTAGCTACAACAAATCAGGAAAAAGATCTTGGAGTCATCGTGGATAGTTCTCTGAAGATGTCCACGCAGTGTGCGGAGGCGGTCAAAAAAGCAAACACGATGTTAGGAATCATAAAAAAGGGGATAGAGAATAAGATGGAGAATATATTATTGCCCTTATATAAATTGATGTTACGCCCACATCTTGAATACTGCGTACAGATGTGGTCTCCTCATCTCAAAAAAGTTATACTGGCACTAGAAAAGGTTCAGAGAAGGGCAACTAAAATGATTAGGGGTTTGGAACGGGTCCCGTATGAGGAGAGATTAATGAGGCTAGGACTTTTCAGCTTGGAAAAGAGGAGACTAAGGGGGGATATGATAGAGGTATATAAAATTATGAGTGATGTGGAGAAAGTAGATAAGGAAAAGTTATTTACTTATTCCCATAATACAAGAACTAGGGGTCACCAAATGAAATTAGTAGGCAGCAGGTTTAAAACAAATAAAAGGAAGTTCTTCACACAGCGCACTGTCAACTTGTGGAACTCCTTACCTGAGGAGGTTGTGAAGGCTAGGACTATAACAGAGTTTAAAAGAGAACTGGATAAATTCATGGTGGTTAAGTCCATTAATGGCTATTAGCCAGGATGGGTAAGGAATGGTGTCCCTAGCCTCTGTTTGTCAGAGGGTGGAGATGGATGGAAGGAGAGAGATCATTTGATCAATACCTGTTAGGTTCACTCCCTCTGGGGCACCTGGCATTGGCCACTGTCAGTAGGCAGGATATTGGGCTAGATGTACCTTTGGTCTGACCCAGTACAGCTGTTCTTATGTTCTTATGCAGGGTTCAAAGTTCCGATTACAATAACTATACTAAAATCCTAACTTTAGCCTCCTACCCTAGTGCTCAGACATGCTCACAACAGGTGCTCAACCCTGGACTAGCAGCCAGAGAAAAGCTTACCATGTGGTGATTGATTTTACCTAGGGAACTGAAGCACTAACTCAGCCTGGCTGGGTGGGGGGTTTTCCCAATAAAATTCTTTAAACTGGGACTCACCTTGAAAAGGGAATGGAACGAGCTGAGGGATGCTGCTACCAGGTTCCAGGTGGCCAGTTCTCAAAGGAAATCCTGCATTCAGGCCTGCGACTCACCAGCTCACCACACAGCAAGTCCTACGCTTTCTGTGGCTGGCTCCAAAGTACTCCAGAATGGCTTCTCCCCTCTCACAGGAATTATTTCAGCTCAGTACTAACGTGGACACAAGAACGAATGGATATAAACTGGTGGTGGGGAAGTTTAGGCTTGAAATTAGACGAAGGTTTCTAACCATCAGAGGAGTGAAATTTTGGAACAGCCTTCCGAGGGAAACAGTGCGGGCGAAAGACCTCTCTGGCTTTAAGATTAAGCTTGATAAGTTTATGGAGGGGATGGTTTGATGGGATAACGTGATTTTAGTCAATTAATCAACAGCGTGCCATCGCTGGTAAATAGTATCAATGGTCAATGAGGATCTGGCTGGAGAATCTTGCCTGCATGCTCGGGGTTCTACTGATCGCCATATTTGGGGTCGGGAAGGAATTTTCCTCCAGGGTAGATTGGCGGAGGCCCTGGAGGTTTTTCACCTTCCTCCGCAACATGGGGCGGGGATCGCTAGCTGGAGGATTCTCTGCGACTTGAAGTCTTTAAATCACAGGATTTGGGGACTTCAACAGCTGAGTCAAGGGAAAGGGGGTGGGTCAGCTTTTGTGGCCTGCATCATGCGGGAGGTCAGACTAGATGATCATACTGGTCCCTTCTGACCTTAAAGTCTATGAGTCTATGAGTGTTCCCAGGGTGGACATCTCACTTCCTATTGGTCAAACTAGCTCTTTCACTTGTCAATCATTTGACTTTGCCTGCCCCCCTCCACCCCCCACTTCTCTCAGGCAATGCTCCTCCTCTGAGCTGGCTCAACTCTAATCCTTCCCAGAGCCACCAGGGGCCCCTGTCGCTGTAAAGTGTCTCTCCTCTCTTCCTCTTGGTTGCCTAGTAGACTCTGATTCTGTCCTGGGTTTCCCCTTCCTCCCAGCGATAGCATGGCTTTCCCTGAGTTACAAGCACACAGAGCCTCGGGAACCTAGGGGTAACCTTGGGGTTACATTCACAGTATTTTCCAGTCCTGGGGAAGAAGCGGGGTTGGCATCTACTCCTGCACTTAGATGGCTAAGTACCTTCACCCACTATTTCAAGTTAAAAATGGTATCCCTAGCCTGTCCTCATGACTGGCTTATCCTCAAACCTGGAGAAAGAGTCTGTCTCAGAATTCTTAGTCACATGCTCCCCTGTATATATGTAACACAGCATGCCAGCTTTTACCTGTGCTGCATGCAAGGATCATCAACATTGGAAAATTGTTATATCTATTCAACAGACATTGACACGAGGGTGCAGGTCTGCCAAGAAGTCCTCTCTCATCATTATCTTAGTGGAAGGATCTTCTCCAGATATGCAAAGGAGTACCATTTTCTCCACCTCTACCTACCAAGAAGCTGGTGATGGATGCTCCCGCACTTGGCTGGGGAGCTCACCTGGACCACGTTCAGACGCAAACCCACTAGATTCCTGAAGAAACTCACTTTCACATAAATGTGCTAGAGCTATTCGTCTACCCTTCCCAGAATTTTTCCCCATGCTATGAGAACTGACAGTCTAGTTCCTGACTATTCCCTATTTGAGGCCTCAAGATCTAATGCCCACTTTGGCAAAGCTATCCTTCAGTCTTTATTTAGGTAGTTTCTGAGCACCGGCCTCCTGTCTATGAGGTCATGGCTTGTGGGTCACCAGAAGCAGGGAATACATGTGCACAATTACTCAAAATAGTAAGGTGGGTGAGGCAATATTTTTCACTGGACCAACTTCTGTTGTTGAAAGAGACAACTTTTCAAGCTTATCCAGAGCTCTTAGTCAGTTCCTGAAGAAGCTTGTCTCTTTCATCAGAGAATTATTTCCTGGGTGGTGGCTGGTGAGTCTTGCCCATATGCTCAGGGTTTAACTGATCACCATATTTGGGGTCGGGAAGGAATTTTCCTCCAGGGCAGATTGGCAGAGGTCCTGAAGGTTTTTCGCCTTCCTCAGCAGCGTGGGGCACGGGTCACTTGCTGGAGGATTCTCTGCACCTTGCGGTCTTTAAACCACAATTTGAGGACTTCAGTAGCTCAGGCATAGGTTAGGGACTTGTTACAGGAGTGGGTGGGTGAGATTCTGTGGCCTGTGTTGTGCAGGAGGTCAGACTAGATGATCATAATAGTCCCTTCTGACCTTAAAGTCTATGAGTCTATGAAGTTGGTCCAATAAAAGATACTACCTCACCCATCTTGTCTCTCTAATATCCTGGGATCAGCATGGCTACAACAACACTGCAAACATCAAAGAAGAAAGAACAGTTACATTGTATACAGTAACTGTAGTTCCTCAAGATGTGATGTTCACATGTATTCCATGACCTGCCTTCCTTCCCCACTTCTATGGAATCCTACAACAGCTGGGTTCTGTATTGGTGAAGGAGCTGAGGGATGGTTTGGCGCAGTCCAACCTTTAAACCCTGGGGGAGACGGGCTGGCCAAGGTATAGCCAAGACACTGGAGATTCAGGAGACACTGCTGGCCAAAATAATCCTGTCTTGAGCGCGTGGAGCACACGCGCACCAGAAGTGGAATACATGTGGACAACATGTCTTGAAGAACCACCATTACCTTAAGGTCAATAAATGTTCTTTCTCCCTCAACACAGCAATTCCTAGCCTCTCCTCCACCAACTTGAACACACCTTCATGTAATCCCCTCTCTCCTGCACAAATATGCAGTTACACATACTCTGGTGCTACTGACATAATGGAGATAGCTTGCAGCAGCCAGAGACATGAGTGAAGGCTGTTGCTCTGCGGTGTATGTATCTCCCAGAATTCTTTTCCCCTGTGGTGCCTTGAGTATTAGTGCCAGAGCCATAGAGAAGTGCTTTTCTATGTCCATGGGATGGTCACCGAGGGGACCCTGTCTGGCCCATATATTCCTTTGCCATGGAGTTGCACTGTAGCTTCCATGCTTCCTGTGGGTCTGAATCTGCCCACAGAAGGTGGTATGTGTAGAATACAGTGGGTCTCTTCTTGAACTGAGTAAGTTATGTATTGTAGCCTGATTTGGGGTATATTAGTAGGGTTGATTTAATTTATCCACTTTATTAAAATTAGTAATTAATTAAATAAATGAAATTAAATTATGATTATTGTGGATATTAATTAGTATGGGTTTCGGCTCACCAATTTGTTTGATCAGAAGATAAAGTTCGTCCTGAATCAGGCTTCACACAGTTTATGAAGGAGCTTCAGGGGTATGACAGGAAGTTTACACTGAGACAGATATAGTCATAAAAACGTTTTTATTAAAATCAATGAAGATAGTAAGCAAATGGTAAAACAGTTAGTATTACAGAGTTAAAGAACTGTGATAAGTGTAAGATATATATATATATATATATGAATATAAGATTATAAAGTGCAAAGTTGATTAATACTCACAACCTGTTTTGATAACCTGGTGTTGGCAACACCTTGGGCGTTTTCACACCTCTAGCAGAGGAAGCTACCGCAGAGTTGTTTGCTCTCTAACTTAACTCTATATGCCTTAACTAAAATAAAACATAAGGGAGATTAAATCCCTTTTTAACTTATAGTTTTAAAAGAAATGAAGATCGGCCTATCAATAGTTAATAGTCGTCGATACGTAGTTGAAGGTGGAAGCAATGAAGAGTAGACAGGAGCAGATAGGTGGGTAGATTGCCTGTCTAATGGCGAGCTGCCTTGCCTTTTTATAGGGCATTAATCGGAAATCCTTCCTCTTATGCCCAAATTTAATTCCTCCCCCACGGAAATGTTAGGGTACACTTACCTCATAGGCTAGTATGTATGTGCGTACGGATGACAGGTATGTACGGACTTGTGGTGTATCTGTTAGACTTGTGGGCAAAACCCCCTTTTTCCACCCTTTATTGCTATTGGTCCAGGTAAAGGTCTCTAGACATCTGCGTGGGTGTTTTGTCTAATTTTACTTTTCTGGGTAAGGGTCTCAAAAGATGTTAACTTCGCATTAGCTTAACATACAGGGTTTTGGCCTGTAGGTAGGTCTCTTGCATTACAGCCAAACTTACTTTTAATATAAAATCTATAAGCCTAATACATCAAATACTCAAATTTAAAAGAAAGATATATTTATACAGACAAGCAAATTAATCCTTAGGGCTACAGTATTGGCATATCACAGTAATGTTGTGTGATCTGTACTGGATATCTGTTCGTTTGTGGCTACAGTTCTGGGTGTTGGTATAATTTTTAAAGCTCTATAGCCTGGGACCCAGGTGTTTGAGAGACTGCCTCTCTCACAGTGGCAGCTACCAGTTGCTGGGGTACTCCAGTTGAATTGCCACAATTGGCAGAAACAGATCATTCTCATTTGAGAATGTGTACATAATTGTAGACTATTGTCATGTTCCCTCTTAGTCATTGCTCAACCAAGCTGTAAGTTTTTATCTCTGTTATATTTTCCTTATGAATCAAGTCCTTAAGATCCCTGATAGTTTTGTTATTTTTTTCTTTACTCCCTCTAATTTTTAAATATCTTTCAGTTACTGTAGTGCTGAAAAATGAACACAATTCTAGGTGTGGTCACTCTAGGCCAATATAGAAAGAAGTATTCCCGCCTTGCTCCAAGATTGGATGCTTGTACATATGCAGCCTGAAACTGCATTCGTCTTTTTTTTGCAGGGAGGAGGAAAGCTATATTACACCACTAATTCATGTGCAATATGCCAATCATGTAACTCTGTCACACTGCCTGCCCAGCTGTTGCCAACACATAGTCTCCATGATTAGGGGTAATACACAGCAGAAACACACAGCAATACTGGCACCTTGTGTATAGACAAAATAAATTTGGAGGCCCTCTTTGCTGGCATTGTTAGATAATGTACATATGAGATAGCTGTATGTGTGTGTGAGGCATGCACACTTGATACAGGGACAAGCCTCAGTTTCTACGGAAATGTTTGTTACAGTTATATGAGTAAGTCCTAAGTACAAACAAAGTGTAATGTTCCGTGTTTGTTTCTTTCCAAGTGTCCAGTAGTGACATTGTCATTATGGGAGTAGCAATTGGAAGCATCCTTCTTCTTCTTCTGGTTCTCAGCTTTGCCGTGCATAAAAGAGCTCAAATTGCTCGGATCTTTAGCAGGTAAGTAAAATTTCATTCACGTTTACACTATATGATAAGATTGTGACACTTATTTCTAATCCCAGCTCCCCCAGTGTTACACTTGGCAGTAAGCCTGCCACGCATTGCTGGCCACCTGCAAAAGCACCTCTGTTACATTTCCTAAGCTGGTCCATTATTAGCCTAGGATGCTGCCACAAATCTGGTTGGGCTCCCCCCTGCTGGACGCTCTCCAGACTGCTGTGAGGAAACCCAAACTAGAGCTTGTTAGAAATTTTCTGCCAATTAGGCAGAATTAAATGTTTCATCAAATCTAGTACAGATTCAGCTAAGCCTTAATCAAACACCATTTTCCCCCTGTGCCAGGGGATGGGGAAGGACAGCACTGCTGTGCTTTACCTTCCCACCTTTCCCTTAGCTCCAAGAGGACAGACAGGCAGAGCATCAGAAGCTCTGCCTCCCCGCTTTCCTAATACATTTTGGTTGTCTAAAAGTGGATTTTTTTCTGCAAAGTCCTTTCTGCAATTTTTTTCCCTTTTTTTTTTTTCAGTTTTGACATTCTGTCCAGTTTGGGGATTAAATTTTCTCAAAACAATGACAATGTTAACAAAAAGAGACCCCCCACAAACACACACACTTCCTCTTTTTGCCCAGTTCTAATCTACACATTAAATCCCATGTGCCCTTTCCTTGCTGATCTTAAACTCTGTTCTTGGCTTTGTGCTTCTAGCCACACACTCCTGGAGCAGACCTCAAGTCTGACACCATTCTTGGCAGAGGTGACCCCTGCAGTCCAAATGTCTAGGTCATGAAACTAGTGCAGTTTCCCCAAAAGCTTTTGCACATTCCCCAGAATTCCACTGAGTTTTCTGGTTTACAGTTTACCTCTTCAGGGGTACCTCTAGTGAAAGCCAATAGACATACACAGACTTTGCACAGCATTCCAAAACACCACTATTCTTTATTTAGTAGTATGAGACAACTAATAAGTCCACCAATGGCTACTAGCCAGGATGGGCAGGGATGGTGTCCCTAGCCTCTGTTTGCCAGAAGCTGGGAATGAGCAACAGGGGATGGATCACTTGATGATTACCTGTTCTGTTCATTCCCTTTGGGTCACCTGGTATTGGCCACTGTCGGAAGACAGGATACTGGGCTAGATGGACCTTTGGTCTGATCCAGTGTGGCCGTTTTTATGAGAAACCTGGAATTATACAAAGTAACAGACACTCCAAAAGTATTTCCCTGTGTCACATTCCTCACCACAGTGAATTTTCGTTGGGGTTGGGCAGAGTTTTCAGTGGTGTCCCAGATCTTTCCCCTGTAGCTCATGACTTCTCTTCAGATTCATGGAACTTTTTCATTCAAGCTAGCTGTTTCTGAAATTGATTGATTCACAGTAAAACTGGATTCCCCTCCCCTTATCCCTGCTATGAAAGCATGTCCATATCTTCCTGTCTATTGCCCTGTGATGGAGTGTACAAACCTCACATCAGGCAAGAAGGGGTTAAAATGCAGTTTTGGCCTCAGGCAGCCCCACCATGCTGCACCTGCAAGGCATGCCAGTTTTGGAGCAGGAGATTAAAAAGGGAGAAGCCCAGTTCAAAAAGACCCAGCCACAGGAGGTGGACATATCACTCCCCACTAGTTCCCAGGAAGGAGTATTGTGGAGGATGACACTGCCAGGGGGCTTCTGCAAACATTTCTGGATAGCCCTGAGGATACTGAGCTGGGCTACGGCTTATCAGGTATATCCTGAAAGGACGGAGGCCAGGGACATGTTAGGACTACTTTTTATTATGTTTTCCTTTGTTACCTTTCTTTTGAGGCCTTAAGACGGATAGTGAAGAATATTTTTAAGCAGGCCACAGTAGGAAGATGTCCATGGAAGAAGCAGGAGGTCTGAAGAAGTGGACCTTAGGGCTATAACTGAGGATAGAGGGTGGGACTGAGTTCCCCTACAGACCACCACAGGAAACTCTAACAAAGGCTCTGGATAAGTGTCATAATGCCTAGTGGACCTAGAGTCAGTCTAGAACCCTGGAATAAGGCTGCAAGACTGTGACTGGAGTGCACACTGACTTACCCTGAAAGGAGTGAGACTAAAGAATGACTTGGTCAGAAGGTTTTCACCAAAGTACTGTAGGTGATAGCAGTTTTCTTGGACGATTGGCTTTTAAAGAGACAATCTTACCAGGAAACACAGGAAGCAAACACCATGTTCCTAGATCTGTTCAGAAGGCTAGATCTCAAGGTGAACTTGGAGAAGTCCACCCTGGGACCAGCAGTGTGGAGATTATTTATCAGAGATGTTTTGTTCCTGTATGTAGTGCACTACCTGCCCGCCTTCTCCACTGCCTAGGTTCCTGGGGGGTCTACCAATAGAGAAGGAACAAAAATGGTAGCAATCTGGCAACCCCCTTTATTCCCTTAGTGCAGAGCATGAGAAGCTCACCAGAGGTCACCTCACTCCAACTCCAACCCAATGGCAGGTATCAGTCCTTCCAAACCTTCCTCCCGTCCTGGGGATAAAAGGTCCTGTCCAAGATGGCTGTAGGAGCATCTTATCTGATCTAGCATTGGGTACCTCAGCTGCCTCAGTTTCCCTTCTGCGTGCAGTCTTCCACAGCCAGTAGGCTGCTCTGGTGCCTTAGGTGGTTTGGCCAAACCTCAGTTTAGCATCAGTCCCCTTTCAGGGATCAACATTTATATGAAGTGCTATGGAAAACCTGGAGTGAGGAATTCCAAAGAGAAAGAGGCTGGCACAAGCCAGTATTTGCACATTGATGCCAGTTACTGAAGGCGAAAGAGCAACCCATTCACCTAGACTGGTTTAATCTGAAATTCAGAAACCTGATTACATAGATCATTAATATTCTGTCATGTAGCACAGGTAGTTTGATAGATTTTAATAAGCATCTTCTCAAAACCATGCAAATAATTACAATTTCAACTTGTTCATATACTGTGTTGTCCAAATAGCATTTGTTTTGTATCGTAGGTCTTCCAGAAAAGGACAGACAACAAAAGGTGGTTCTCATGCTGCAGAGACGGTAAGTGTTTTTCAGATAGTTCACTTCAGTTACTCTTTAATATGCGAAGAGCATATGAGCATTTTCTAATCTGGAAGATAATCAAAACTTCTCTTCCTTTTTTTCAATTTGAAAAAATGATCATGTGGACCTGGAAATAATAAAGCCAGAACACGACAGGAGGAGCACAAGTATTGCAATTACACCTCTACCTTGATATAATGCTGTCCTCGGGAGCCAAAAAATCTTACCGTGTTATAGGTGAAACTGCGTTATATTGAACTTGTTTGATTCATCAGAGTGTGCAGCCCTGCCCCCCGGAGCACTGCTTTACCGCGTTATATCCAAATTCGTGTTATATCGGGTCGCGTTATATTGAGGTAGCGGTGGACTACAGTTATGGTTCTCAACGTATTCCATCTTAGTCTTTTATTTTTAATTCCTTGTACTTTCCAAAACATTCAATTTTGGGGGTGACATTTTTGAAGCCCAATTTGCTTTTATTTTAGTTGATTGGTTTTTGTTTGGTTTAATTGTAAGCAAAAAGGTTATTGCGCTATTTTAAAAACAAGGAGAATGGGTGTGAAATACTTTCTCTGAACAGTTATAGCACAGAAACATTTTGGGGTAGCAAGTTGATATTTGGCAAGTAAATAGTCCTTAAAGAGGAGAAGTGCTTTTCAGTGAAAATCAGCTTTGATTTGGGCTTAGCTTGATAGTAACTCTGGATTCATAGCAGTGGAATTCAGCTCAGAATCAGGCCAGTTGCCTCACTGAGTTTGCACCTGGTTCAGGACAGGAGACTCTGGAAATGTCTTAAAAATAGATCCAGATTACAAAATTTATTTTTATTTTTTTAAATGAATAACTAGAAAATTCTATCAAAACTACACTAAGTGATTATAAATAAATAAATTGATGGAGATATCCCATCTCCTAGAACTGGAAAGGACCTTGGGTCCAGCCTCCTGCCTTCACTAGCAGGACCAAGTACTGATTTTGCCCCAGATGCCTAAGTGGCCCCCTCAAGGATTGAACTCACAACACTGGGTTTAGCAGGCCAATGCTCAAACCACTGAGCTATCCCCCCATGAATTCATAGATTCATAAATTCCAAGGCCAGAAGGGACTATTGTGATCATCTAGTCTGACCTCTTGTATAACACAGAACTTCCCCAAAATAATTCCTATAGCACATCTTGTAGAAAAATGTCCAATCTTGATGTCAGTGATGGAGAATCCACCATGATCCTTGGTAAGTTGTTCCAATGGTTAACAGTTAGAGTAATTAAAACTTTACATGATATTTCCAGTCTGAATTTGTGTAATTTCAACTTTCAGCCATTGGATTGTGTTATACATTTCTCTGATCAATTGAAGAGCCTAGTATTAAATATTTCTTTCCTGTGCTGGTATTTAGAGTCACCCAAAAAATCTTTTCTTTGCTAAACTAAATATATTGTGCTCTTTCAGTCAATCGCTATAAGACGTTTTCTATCCTTCAGTCATTCTTGTGGCTTTTCTCTGAACTCTCTCCAGTTTATCAACATCCTTCTTGACTACTGGATACAGCATTCCATCAGCAGTTGCACCGGTGCCAAATACAGAGATAAAATAACCACTCTCTACCCCTACTAAAGATTCCCCTGTTTATCCATCCCAGGATCACATTTGCTTTTTTGGCCACAGCGTCACACTCAAAGCTCATGTTTAGCTAATTAAACACCATGACCACCAAATCTTTTTCAGTCACTGCTTCTCAGGATAGAGTCCCCTATTCTGTTAAGTATGGCTTATATTCTTTGTTCCTAGATATATACATTTATATTTAGCCATATTAAAAATACATATTGTTGGCTTGTGCCCATCTTACCAAGTGGCCCAGATCAATCTGTATCAGTGACCTGTCCTCTTTGTTGTTCACTATTCCCCCAATGTTTGTGCCATCTGTAAACTTTCAGTGATGATTTTATGTTTTCTTCCAGGTCATTAATAAAAATGTTAAATTAAAGCCAAGAACTGATCCCTCTGGGACCCCACTAGAAGCACATCCGTTTGATGATTCCCCATTTACAATTACTTTTTGAGACCTAATCATTATCCAGCTTTTAATCCATTTAATATGTGCCATGTTAAATTTATATCTTTCTCGGTTTTAAATCAAAATACTCACAGCTCAGGGCAACTGCACCTGTATTTGGTCCAGCAATGGCACCCATTCTGGACTCCTGGCTTGTCAGCCATCATCTCTCTTGGGCAGAGACCTACATCTCTCTTTTTCCTGACCAAGGTTTTTCTAGGCTGCATAGTTTCCTGTCTACACTGTGAGTTCCCCAGCAAGCCAGACGGCCTAAACTGGCCTATGTCTTCACTTTGCTTTCTCCTCAGAGGCTATGAACAGTTGAAATTGCCCACAGTTCTAAGTTACCACACAGCCCTTTCTAAGCAAGCACATTTATTCTTAAAATGAAAGCACTAAAAACACAGATTAAAATAATACAAGAACTTGCATGCATGCTAAAAAGCTCACCAGAGGTCACCTCACTCCAACTCCACCCCAATGGCAGGTATCAGTCCTTCCAAACCTTCCTCCCATCCTGGGGATAAAAGGTCCTGTCCATTTGCTGGATCAGAAAGAAGGCCCTGGGTCAGTTTAAACTCAGGCTATTTATCCAAAAGTCCTTTCTTTATCTGTGGGCATTTGGAATACAATTTGAACTAATATATGCAAGCATCACCCAGGGAGGTGGTACTTCTCTGGAGATGTTACAATCTGAGTGAATTTACCTAATCACCTGTCTTCCCCACCACCACCACCATTTTTCTTAATTCCTGAAGGAACTGTATTTACCTCTTTCATGGAATTATTTACAATCCCTGGCCCACAACGATACACATACTTAATGCAGTAAGATCTCTCAAAGATAGTGCAGGGAATTGCCTTATTTGGTCAAGTCAAATGCTTTACAGGAGTCTATGCATATTACATCAACACTCTTCCTTTATTAACTTGACTGCAGATCAAAAAAAGATCTCAGGTTACTTTGACAGCATCTAGTTTCCATAAACCTAAGTTGATTGGCATTAATTATATTACCCCCTTTAATTCTTTTAATAGAGTCCCATATCAACCACTCCATTATCTTACCGGGGATCAGTGTCAGACTGACAGGCCTATAATTACCTGGTCATCATATTTACCCTTTTAAATACTGGCACAACATGAGTTTTTTTCCAGTCTTCTGGAACTTTCTTGGTGTTCCAAGACTTATTGGAAATCAACATTAATGGTTCAGCAAGCTCCTCGGCCAGCTCCTTTAAAAATCTTGGAATCAAGTTATCCAGACCTGCTGGTTTGAAAATATCTAACTTGAGTAGCCACTGTTTAACATCCTTTTGAGATACTAGTGGAGTGCAAAGAGCATTTCCTATGACATGACTATATCCTCAATTTTTTTTTATTTAAGTATGAGGGGAGGGATAGCTTAGTGGTTTGAGCTATTGGCCTGCTAAACCCAGAGTTGTGAGATCAATCCTCGAGGGAGCTACCTGGGGTAAAATCAGTACTTAGTCCTGCTAGTGAAGGCAGGGGGCTAGCCTCAATGACCTTTCCACATATCTTCCAGTTCTAGGAGATAGGATATCTCCATTAATTTATTTATAACAGAAATATTTTTGAACACATCTGCCTTTTCTGCATTATTATTGATAATTCAACCATTTCCATCTAGTAATGGACCAATGCCATAATTAAAATTATTTTTGTTGCTAATATACTGAAACCCTCCTTATTATCCTTAACTCTGCTGGCCGTGCATTTCTGCTTGGGTCCCTTTGCTTTCCTTATCAATTTTCCAAAATGTCTAGCTTCTGAGATATAGTCATTCCTTTCAACTTCTCCTTTCTTCCTTTTGTTATACATATTTTTACAGGTGCCTTCACTCCCCCTCTAAACTAGATTTTTTAAAATCTATACAGCCTTCTTCCTTGATTGTGGGATTGTGGCTTTTGGGGCATCTAGAAAAGTATTCTTATACAGTTCCCAATTATCATTCACATTTCGATGAGTTGGCTCATAATTGTTTTCAGCTTTGTGAAATTGGCCCCTTTAAAGTATCAAATATATACATCACTGGTCTGGACTTTATTCTGTTTGCACATTATAAATGTGACCAAGTCATGATCTCTTGTACCTAATTTTCCATTAGTTTTGAGTTCTGTGATCAGTCCCTTTTTTATTTGTCATGATGAGGGCTAATAAAAAATTCCCCCATGCTGGATGACACATTTTGAGATAGAAAATGGTCATCTGAAAACTGACTATGTAAAAATGGGTTCTCCTTACTTAATAGACTTGCTCCCTGTGTATATCCAGCCAGAGCAGCAGATGTTACTGACCAAAGTAAGTTTTTACTCTGTGGCCCTTCATAGCCCAGCAGAGACAACATCAGTGTACGAAATCACGCATTAGCAGAACTGTGAACTACGTTTTGATAACACATTGCTGGTACTTGAGCAAAGATCTCAGCTTGGCGTTCAGATGCCACGGGAGCTTATGGGGCTGGCAGTCTGACTGAGATGTTCAAACTGGATTGATGCAAAGAATTAATTTAGCTTCTCTGTACTGATCTTGTCTTCCTGGAGTGCCCCTTTAGCACCTCAATCATCCAGTGGCCCCATTGATTGTTTGGCAGGCTTCCTGTTTCTGATGTATTTAGAAATGTTTTTGCTGTTAATTTCTGGGTCTTTTGCTAGTTGTTCTTTACATTATTTTTTGGTCTGCCTAATTACGAACATAAGAATGGCCATACTGGCTCAGACCAATGGTCCATCTAGCCCAGTATCCTGTCTTTGAACAGTGGCCAATGGCAGATGTTTCAGAGAGAATGAACAGAAATGCAATCAGCAGTTGATGTCCCTTGTTGTTCACACCCAGCTTCTGGCCATCAGAGGCTAGGGACTCTCAGAGTATGGGGTTGCATCCCTGACCATCTTATCTAATAGCCATTGATGAACCTATCCTCCATGAACTTATTTAGTTCTTTTTTGAACCTGGTTATACTTTTGGCCTTTACGACATCTCTTGGTAATAACTTCCACTGGACATAGGGGGTATTCTCCCTAATGGAGCTACTTGATGGATTGGGACCTAAGTGAATAAAGTTATACTGGAAATTTTACAACAAAATCAGTATAAGTATTCAAAAGTGAAAAATGCATTGCAAGATGTTACATACCCAGAAACACACACACGGTTGTAGAAACAATGTGTAATGATCTATGAAATTTGAAAATCAGTATGTGAGCATTAATGCAATATCCTAAAGCACTCACATAAGGGGAAGAGTTAAAGTTGTTTATGCAACTGGCTGAGGCTTGGAGGCATCAGGATTTTAGAATCATAGAATCATAGAATATTAAGGTTGGAAGGGACCTCAGGAGGTATCTAGTCCAATCTCCTGCTCAAAGCAGGACCAACACCAACTAAATCATCCCAGGGAGAGCTCTGTGATAGTCTCATATTTATTTGTTTATTTATATATCAAGTAAACAAGGCAGGGAGGGATAGCTCAGTGGTTTGAGCATTGGCTTGCTAAACCCAGGCTTGTGAGCTCAATCCTTGAGGGGGCCACTTAAGGATCAGGGGCAAAATCAGTACTTGGTCATGCTAGTGAAGGCAGGGGGCTGGACTCAATGACCCTTCAGGGTCCCTTCTAGCTCTATAATAATATATTATTATAATCCTGGACTGGGATTATTTATATTTTAATTTTGGAATAGTTTTCTAAGGGACAAGATGGATGAATAGTGAGACTTTTATTATAAATCTAAAGAAAAAAAGAAAATGTCTTGACTTGAGTGCTTAACTGTACACCTTTAAGGTCTCTTATGAGCTTTTAAAAATGTTTTGGCATAGTAATACGTATCACATGGAACCTGGTAGGTTTAGCAAATAATTTTTCTATGTTGTACAGACTTTTGCTTCTTCAAAAATGGCTTCAAAGGAATATGGCTGCTTATAACTCTGAATGCCAGATCCTGAATGATTATGAGCAAGATAAATATGATTACATAAGGTTTGCCAGTTAGTTAGACTATGCTTTAATCATTGTACTGTTTTGGGTTTCTGTTTTTTAGAAGAGTGTGAAGAAGAAAAGCAGTATTCGGTCTAAAAAGTAGAGGGGAAGCTATTTGTTTAATAAAACACAGGATACTAGAAGATTGAAAAAGCAATGTTTTTCTTATCAGTTCAGCCATTGAAAGCACGTGTGGAACCCTGCTGAGTTAGTGGTGTGTCAAAACTCCAAATGACATGAGATTATGGAGAATTACCTTTTTTTGACTGTCAGTTTATTTTGTTCTTCTGTTCCACTTTATTTGAATAAACAGGTTTTGTCCTTACTTATGCTTTTCTTTCTGTATTCACATAAGTATCTCCTCAGCACTTCATAGAATCTCATCCTGCTTCTAAGCTGGTTCTGTCCTCTGTATCCATAAGAGGTATCCCTAGAACTCTCTATCCCTAGGAAGCAGCAACTTAGCTGTTCTTTGAGCGCATGCACTTGTCCATTCCACTGCATATGTGTACATGCCTCATGCACAGTTGTCAGAGGACTCCTTCCCTCACTGGTACCCACTGGGGCAACTTGAGCATCCTCTCCATCCACTGTAGGCTGGTATAAGAGGGTGGAGATGCCCCCAACCTCCCTCAGTCCCTTCTTACCACCAGTGATGGTTGTCAAAGCAATCTCAAACTTGTTTTGATAAGAGAGAGAGTGTAGGGCCATAACATCTGGTCTCCCCAGTGAAATCTGCTGAGAAAAGGTGCCCCCCATGCCCTACCATGCACTGGGATCCAGCTGCTAGTCCTGGCAGGGCTGGAGAGAGACTGGACTTTCTCTTTTCCTGCAGGGGCCGCTCCTGGAGCCGGGTCAGACTCACCTCCGGGAACCTCTCCTGGCTGCAGGAAGCTCAACACTCCCATCCTGCTTCCTTCCCCCATTGCTCTCCAGCTGTGGGGGGGAAGAGTCACTACATAAGGAGCAGCCATGGAGCTGCCCCTCCCTGGCTCCAGACACAGCGCTTGGGGGTTAAAGTGGCCTTGGACTGACTGTGTGTGTGTGGGGGGGGTACCACAATGGCCCCCGACCATGGGGCCCTGGGCGGTTGCCCACTCGTAAGGCTAGACTTGCACCCCCCAAAAAAGTGATGACCCCCTCCATATATTTGACCCTCACATCTGCACTATCGCCTGCTCTCCGGTTGCCCAGCTCTAAGGCAGTGCCTCTGTCAGCAGCAGCACAGAAATAAGGGTGATAATGCCATCACCCCCCCCCATAACCCTCTTTTGGGTCGGCACCCCATGGTTATAACACCATGAAATTTCCGATGTAAATATCTGAAACTGTGAAATTGATGATTTTTAAAATCCCATGACTGTGAAATTGACCATAAGAACGGCCATACTGGGTCAGACCAAAGGTCCATCTAACCCAGTATCCTGTCTACCGACAGTGGCCAATGTCAGGTGCCACAGAGGGCGTGAACCTAACAGGCAATGATCAAGTGATCTCTCTCCTGCCATCCATCTCCACCCTCTGACAAACAGAGTCTAGGGACACCATTCCTTACCCATCCTGGCTAATAGCCAGTAATGGACTTAACCTCCATGAATTCATCCAGTTCTCTTTTAAACGCGGTTATAGTCCTAGCCTCCACAACCTCCTCAGGCAAAGAGTTCCACAAATGGACTGTGCACTGTGTGAAAAATTTCCTTTTATTTGTTTTAAACCTGCTGCCCAGGCCTGCACCCCCCAAATGGACCTGGATGAATGGACTATAAGGCAGATAGAAAGCTGGCTAGATCATCGGGCTCAACGGGTAGTGATCAATGGTTCCATGTCTAGTTGACAGCCGGTTTCAATTGGAGTGCCCCAAGGGTTGGTCCTGGGGCCGGTTTTGTTTAATATCTTCATTAATGATCTG